>NC_058084.1:259103874-259379005 GCF_014858855.1 Bufo gargarizans
TTTTGGGGCCTGTAGTACACTGATCTGCTGGAAAATTGATATCCAATGACCGTGTAATCTACCTTCAGCCACTTACTTACTTGTTCTATTATGTACGTTGTAGTACACTGGCCTGCTGGAAAATTGATATAAAATAAACGTGTAATCTATCTCCAGCCACATACTTACTTGTTCTTTTATGTACGCCGAATGAATAATTGTTGCGGCTTCGGAGGAATTCAACACCAGTGACGACCACGTGTTATCGAATTTCAACTATTATCATTAGGGTTTTTTTTTCCAAGAGGGGGGATTTTGTTAGCCATGTTTTTAATCCAAATTTAATTTTTTTAGTTCTTTTAAACCTATGTATTTGACCTGTATTTTGTACTGGCCTGCAGTAAAATTGATATCTATTGACCGTGTAATATACCTCCGGCGACATAATTACTTGATCTTTTCTGTCCGGTGAATGCCTAATATTTGGGGCCTTGTAGTCCAGTGGCCTACAGTAACATTTTTATCCAGTGACCACATAATGTACCTCAAGCCACATAATCAGAATTTCTTTTATGTCAGGTGAATGCCTAATTTATAAGGCCCGTACTCCCATGGCCTAAAATAAAAAATTTCTAGGCTCCAACAGGGCACATTTCAGAGAAAGATGCATAAAAAGTCCCCTGATTTAGATATTTATTTTGGGTTGGAATTTTTGTCATTGATCCCCCTCTAGTATGTCACTGTCCATGTTGTGGGACTATTTGTACACTTCTACTAAGTATTTAGTGGCTGCAAATATCAGCTGAAGGTTTTTCAGGTACGCCTGCCATTAAAGTGAATGGGGCCCACCACGAACTTGCGATTTGTGAATATTTGATTGCGTTCACTAACCGTCCATCACTAGTCACCGATAACGGGAAGAGCATTCTGTCGGCACTGTGTCAAGGAGGGCTGACCTTGTACCCTGCATGGCACACGTCTTTAATCTGGTGGTAACCTGGTTTCTGAAGTATTCCACTCAACTGCAAGATGTTTTGAAAATGTCCATGAAAGTGTACATGCACCGCAGCCACTCTTACCATGCAAAACATGCCATCCTTGAGCTGCAATGGCAGAATGGTGGTCCCCAACATTGTCTCATATGTGAGGTTTCCACACATAGGATGAGGAGGAGCATATTAATGCCCAGGAATTGTATACAGAAATAGGTGTATTTTGCCCAAAAAGGGTGTTTTATTAATAGAAGAATATAACAACAGTATATAAAGGATGCATCTCACATGTCTTGATCCACACTAGGCCGCAATTAAAGATTTGTGCCCAAAATGGCTGTATTTGAAATAACTCAATAAAACCACAGTATGTAAAGCATGTATCTCACACGCCCTTATCCAGACTAGGCCGCAATTAAAGATTTGTGCCCAAAATGGGTGTTTGGTTAAAACCTGAATATGACAGCAGTATATAACCCTTGAATTCTACACGTGCTGATGCTGCAAGCCAGAAAAATTGTGTATTTTGCCCCAAAAAGTTTTTTTTATTTTTTATTAATAGAAGAATATAACCACAGTATATAAAGGGTGCATCTCACACGTCCTGATCCACACTAGGCCGCAATTAAAGATTTGTGCCCAAAATGGTTCTATTTCAAATAACTGAATAGAACCACAGTATGTAAAGGCTGTATCTCACATGCCCTTATCCAGACTAGGCCGGAATTAAAGATTTGTGCCCAAAATGGGTGTTTGTTTAAAACCTGAATATGACAACAATATAAAACCCTTGAATTTCACACGTGCTGATGGTGCAAGGCCAGAAAAATTGTGTATTTTGCCCAAAAAAGAGTGTTTTATTATTAGAAGAATATAACTACATTATATAAAAGGTGCATCTCACACGCCCTGATCCACACTAGGCTGCAATTAAAGATTTGTGCCCAAAATTGGTGTTTGTTTAATAACTGAATATGACAGCTGCATATAACCCTTGAATTTTACACTGACAGATGCAGCAAGTACTGTAAAATGATGTATTTTGGCAAAAAAGTGTGTTTTTTTTAAAACCCAGAAAATTATGGCTGTATTTCTAGCTTAAATTGCGCACTGACTAATCCAGATGTTGTATATTGCCAAAAAAGTTGTTGTTTTTATGTAACAGAATATGAAAGATTATTAGGGGGGAGAAAAACAGAACTGGATCGCACATCCACAATGCTATGCTTTGATCTAATTAAACTCGCTTCTCAGTGCTATATTAAAGTGTACAGCCCCCCATACTGCATGCTGTACAAGAGGCATTAAAAGAGGCGACCTTGGTGTGGTGAGTGGGCTTATGCCTTTTGATCAAAATGTATACTAATGCCTCTTGTACAGCATGCAGTATGGGGGGCTGTACACTTTATATATAGCGCTGAGTAGCAAATCTAATTAGACCAAAGCATAGCATGGTGGATGTGCAATCCAGTTCTGTTTTTCTCCCCCTTATAATTGTTATTTGAATCTTTCTTTTTACCACTGGCATCAGCACTCCTCCCATTCAGCACAGGTGGTTTTAATCACAGAAGTCTGCATATAAGTGGTCATTGACCTATAGCTCCTGATACTGATAACAATGGATATGTTCTGTTAGACAACTGTTCACATGGTGCAGTACTGCCTGGTGGCCTTTGTTTTTGTGGTGCTGTGCTGGTGGGTTAGTGGAACCCAGTGCCATGGGTGGCATTGTCAGACAGCAGAGGTGCTGTTTGACTCCTGGGTCCCACCGCCTACTAGGGCAGTGCCGCTTTGTCACCGCATTGTCGCTGCGCCTTTTTGCCAGAGTAGGTCCCACTCAAAGAGGCGACCTTGGCGTGGTGAGTGGTCTTATGCCTTTTGATCAAAATGTACACTAATGCCTCTTGTACAGCATGAAGTATGGGGGGCTGTACACTAAAATATAGCGCTGAGTAGTGAGTCTAATTAGATCAAAGCATAGCATTGTGGATGTGCTATACAGTTATGTTTTTCTCCCCCTGATAAGAATATGAAAGCTGTATATATTAAACTTGAATTTCACACGTGCAGATCTGTAAAATAGTGGATTTTGCCAAAAAATCCCAGAGAATTATGGCTGTATTTCTAGCTTAAATTGCTCACTGACTAATCCTGAAAATGCACCAGATGTTGTATATTGCCAAAAAAGGGTGATTTTTATTTTTATTTTAAACCAGATTATTAGTGCAGTTTTTCAAGCTTGGATTTCAATGTCACAAAAGCTCAGATGCAGTGCTGGTGCACTGAGCTTGCATAAAATGTCCGCCGCCCACCTAACTAACAGACGGCTAAAAGTTTTTTTTTTCTGTCACTGTGCTCAGAGCAGGGTAAAAAGATTGTGCCCTGCACCCACACTAAATGTATGTAGATCGCTGAATTAGATTCCAGTTCTGAACAAAGATTCTCTCCTATCCTCTCCCTACACTAGTAACAGCAGAGTGACGTGCAGCGCTACGTGACTCCAGCTTATATAGAGGCTGGGTCACATGCTGCACTCGTCAATCACATTAGTAGGCATGGCTGTGATAATTTATAAGGGCACAGAGTTAAATGCTTGTTGATTGGCTGCTCTGCAGCCTTTCAAAAAGCATCAAGAAAGCACTGAACCCAAACTTTTACTGAAATGTATGGGTTCGGGTCCGGGGTCCAAAAATCCTCGGGTTCGCTCAACCCCAATCAAGATGTCTTCAGTACAGTCTTTTTGACTTTTCAGGACAGAGATAATACCGCAGCATGCCTGATCAGCCAGAAAAAATGACATGCGTTTGCATACAGTTTGCCTGATCAGGCAGTTCAGGCAACGGAACTGCCGGCTGGGATCAAACAATGCAAGTGTGAAAGTACCTAAGGGTACTTTCACACTCGCGTTTTTCTTTTCCGGCGTAGAGTTCCATCCTAGGGGCTATATATCAGGCGTAGAGTTCCATCCTAGGGGCTATATATCGGAAAAGAACTGATCAGTTTTATCCCCATGCATTCTGAATGGACAGCAATCCATTCGGGATGCATCAGGATGTCTTCAGGTCAGTCTTTTTGACTAATCAGGCAAAAGATAAAACTGCA
This sequence comes from Bufo gargarizans, assembly GCF_014858855.1. NCBI lineage: Eukaryota > Metazoa > Chordata > Amphibia > Anura > Bufonidae > Bufo > Bufo gargarizans. The sequence goes on from NC_058084.1 coordinate 259,107,948, forward strand.
GCATGCTACGGTTTTATCTCTGGCCCCAAAAAATAAAGACTTGACTGAATGGCGGATCAGGCATTTTTTTCTATAGGAATGTATTAGTGTCGGATCCAGCATTCAAAATACTGGGACGCCGGAACCGTCCTTACGGTCTGCGCATGCGCAGACAGATAAAAAAAGGTGAAAAAATAAATGCTGGATCCATTTTGCCAGATGACACCGGAAAGACTGATTCGTCACTTCAATGCATTTTTCTGACTGATCAGGCATTTTTCTGACTGATCAGGATCCTGATCAGTCTTTCAAATGCCATCAGTTGACATATGTTTTGCCAGATCCAGCAGGCAGTTTTGGCAACGGAACTGCTTGCCAGATCACTCTGCCGCAAGTGTGAAAGTAGCCCAAGAGATCTGTATGCAAATATTGCTGTAAATGTTCGCAGCTGGAAAGAATATGCTGGCAGTTAAATGGGCATCGCCTAAGGCCAGGGACAGCTACTCACGAGTAAGAGTACTAGGTCCCAAGTATGTGGGATACCAACCTAAAGTTATGATCTCTATCAATAGAGTCCAGTTTGCATTGGGTCCCGAGTAGGGATGAGCGAACTCGAACTGTATAGTTCGGGTTCGTACCGAATTTTGGGGTGTCCGTGACACGGACCCGAACCCGGACATTTTCGTAAAAGTCCGGGTTCGGGTTCGGTGTTCGTCGCTTTCTTGGCGCTTTTGTGACGCTTTCTTGGCGCTTTTTGAAAGGCTGCAAAGCAGCCAATCAACAAGCGTCATACTACATGCCCCAAGAGGCCATCTACTATTGGCATGGCTGTGATTGGCCAGAGCACCATGTGACCCAGCCTCTATTTAAGCTGGAGTCACATAGCGCCGCCCGTCACTCTGCTCTGATTAGCGTTGCAGCTGCGACAGTAGGGCGAGATTAGGCTGATTAACTCCTCCAAAAGACTCCATCCAGTGATCGATCTGCAGCTGTGGATCATTGAGCTGCTGATACTCAATTGCTCACTGTTTTTAGGCTGCCCAGACCGTTTGTCAGTCACATTTTTCTGGGGTGATCGGCGGCCATTTTGTGTCTTGTGGTGCGCCAGCACAAGCTGCGACCAAGTGCATTTAACCCTCAATGGTGTGGTTGTTTTTTGGCTAAAGCCTACATCAGGGTGAAGCTGTCACACCAAGTGCATTTAACCAGCAATAGTCTGTTTATTTTTTGGCCATATACTACATCAGGGGCAAGCTGCGCCCGTCACCAAGTGCATTTAACCCTCAGTAGTGTGGTTGGTCAAGCTATCACACCAAGTGCATTTAACCAGCAATAGTCTGTTCATTTTTTGGCCATATACTAAATCAGGGGCAAGCTGCGCCCGTCACCAAGTGCATTTAACCAGCAATAGTCTGTTCATTTTTTGGCCATATACTACATCAGGGGCAAGCTGCGCCCGTCACCAAGTGCATTTAACCCTCAGTAGTGTGGTTGGTCAAGCTATCACACCAAGTGCATTTAACCAGCAATAGTCTGTTCATTTTTTGGCCATATACTACATCAGGGGCAAGCTGCGCCCGTCACCAAGTGCATTTAACCAGCAATAGTGTGGTTATTTTTGGGCCATATCCCAGTCTAATTCTGTCACTAAATCCATACCGGTCACCCAGCGCCTAAATACTAGGCCTCAAATTTATATCCCGCTAAATCTGTCGTTACCGCTGTACTGTTGTGGCTGGGCAAGTTATTTAGTGTCCGTCAAAGCACATTTTTTGTTCAGGGTTGAAATACAATTCCCAATTTAGCTATTTCATAATTTAGTGGTTTCTGCTATATCAGAGCTATTTGAAATCCATCCCTAAAAGGGTATATAATATTCAAGGTGCACATAGGGTCATTCAGAATAACTTCACACACACGCTACTGTGCATTTCCAAGTCCAATTCTGTTAGTAAATCCATACCGGTCACCCAGCGCCTAAATACTAGGCCTCAAATTTATATCCCGCTAAATCTCTCGTTACCGCTGTCCTGTTGTGGCTGGGAAAGTTATTTAGTGTCTGTCAAAGCACATTTTTTGTTCTGGGTTGAAATACAATTCCCAATTTAGCAATTTCATAATTTAGTGGTTTCTGCTATATCAGAGCTATTTGAAATCTATCCCTAAAAGGGTATATAATATTCAAGGTGCACATAGGGTCATTCAGAATAACTTCACACACACGCTACTGTGCATTTCCAAGTCCAATTCTGTTAGTAAATCCATACCGGTCACCCAGCGCCTAAATACTAGGCCTCAAATTTATATCCCGCTAAATCTCTCGTTACCGCTGTCCTGTTGTGGCTGGGAAAGTTATTTAGTGTCCGTCAAAGCACATTTTTTGTTCTGGGTTGAAATACAATTCCCAATTTAGCAATTTCATAATTTAGTGGTTTCTGCTATATCAGAGCTATTTGAAATCTATCCCTAAAAGGGTATATAATATTCAAGGTGCACATAGGGTCATTCAGAATAACTTCACACACACGCTACTGTGCATTTCCAAGTCCAATTCTGTTAGTAAATCCATACCGGTCACCCAGCGCCTAAATACTAGGCCTCAAATTTATATCCCGCTAAATCTCTCGTTACCGCTGTCCTGTTGTGGCTGGGAAAGTTATTTAGTGTCCGTCAAAGCACATTTTTTGTTCTGGGTTGAAATACAATTCCCAATTTAGAAATTTCATAATTTAGTGGTTCCTGCTATATCAGAGCTATTTGAAATCTATCCCTAAAAGGGTATATAATATTCAAGGTGCACATAGGGTCATTCAGAATAACTTCACACACACGCTACTGTGCATTTCCAAGTCCAATTCTGTTAGTAAATCCATACCGGTCACCCAGCGCCTAAATACTAGGCCTCAAATTTATATCCCGCTGAATTTGAATACAATACATTGGGCCAAATAATATTTTTGTTGTTGTGGTGAACCATAACAATGAGGAAAACATCTAGTAAGGGACGCGGACGTGGACATGGTCGTGGTGATGTTAGTGGACCCTCTGGTGCTGGGAGAGGACGTGGCCGTTCTGCCACATCCACACGTCCTAGTGTACCAACTACCTCAGGTCCCAGTAGCCGCCAGAATTTACAGCGATATATGGTGGGGCCCAATGCCGTTCTAAGGATGGCAAGGCCTGAGCAGGTACAGGCATTAGTCAATTGGGTGGCCGACAGTGGATCCAGCACGTTCACATTATCTCCCACCCAGTCTTCTGCAGAAAGCGCACAGATGGCGCCTGAAAACCAACCCCATCAGTCTGTCACATCACCCCCATGCATACCAGGGAAACTGTCTCAGCCTCAAGTTATGCAGCAGTCTCTTATGCTGTTTGAAGACTCCGCTGGCAGGGTTTCCCAAGGGCATCCACCTAGCCCTTTGCCAGCGGTGAAAGACATAGAATGCACTGACGCACAACCACTTATGTTTCCTGATGATGAGGACATGGGAATACCACCTCAGCATGTCTCTGTTGATGACGAAACACAGGTGCCAACTGCTGCGTCTTTATATATGCCATCTAAATATATGCCAATGGACTGTTGCAGTGGTGGCTGACGTGAAGCCTCATTCTCTGCTATGACATGCAGACTAATTCTCTGCTGACATGATGTCAGATCCTCTGTTACGGGACCTCTCTCCTCTGCCTGGGTGCTGGGCCTAAATTTATGACAATGGACTGTTGCAGTGGTGGGTGACGTGAAGCCTGATTCTCTGCTATGACATGCAGACTGATTCTCTACTGACATGAAGCCAGATTGTCTGTTACGGGACCTCTCTCCTCTGCCTGTGTGCTGGGCCTAAATATATGCCAATGGACTGTTGCAGTGGTGGCTGACGTGAAGCCTCATTCTCTGCTATGACATGCAGACTAATTCTCTGCTGACATGAAGCCAGATTGTCTGTTACGGGACCTCTCTCCTCTGCCTGTGTGCTGGGCCTAAATATATGCCAATGGACTGTTGCAGTGGTGGCTGACGTGAAGCCTCATTCTCTGCTGACATGAAGCCAGATTGTCTGTTACGGGACCTCTCTCCTCTGCCTGGGTGCTGGGCCTAAATATATGCCAATGGACTGTTGCAGTGGTGGGTGACGTGAAGCCTCATTCTCTGCTATGACATGCAGACTAATTCTCTGCTGACATGAAGCCAGATTGTCTGTTACGGGACCTCTCTCCTCTGCCTGGGTGCTTGGCCTAAACTTATGAAAATGGACTGTTGCAGTGGTGGGTGACGTGAAGCCTGATTCTCTGCTATGACATGCAGACTGATTCTCTACTGACATGAAGCCAGATTGTCTGTTACGGGACCTCTCTCCTCTGCCTGGGTGCTGGGCCTAAATATATGCCAATGGACTGTTGCAGTGGTGGCTGACGTGAAGCCTCATTCTCTGCTATGACATGCAGACTGATTCTCTGCTGACATGAAGCCAGATTGTCTGTTACGGGACCTCTCTCCTCTGCCTGGGTGCTGGGCCTAAATATATGCCAATGGACTGTTGCAGTGGTGGGTGACGTGAAGCCTCATTCTCTGCTATGACATGCAGACTAATTCTCTGCTGACATGAAGCCAGATTGTCTGTTACGGGACCTCTCTCCTCTGCCTGGGTGCTTGGCCTAATCTTATGAAAATGGACTGTTGCAGTGGTGGGTGACGTGAAGCCTGATTCTCTGCTATGACATGCAGACTGATTCTCTGCTGACATGAAGCCAGATCCTCTGTTATGGGACCTCTCTCCTCTGCCTGGGTGCTGGGCCTAAACTTATGAAAATGGACTCTTACAGTGGTGGGTGACGTGAAGCCTCATTCTCTGCTATGACATGCAGACTAATTCTCTGCTGACATGAAGCCAGATTGTCTGTTACGGGACCTCTCTCCTCTGCCTGGGTGCTGGGCCTAAATTTATGACAATGGACTGTTGCAGTGGTGGGTGACGTGAAGCCTGATTCTCTGCTATGACATGCAGACTGATTCTCTGCTGACATGAAGCCAGATTGTCTGTTACGGGACCTCTCTCCTCTGCCTGTGTGCTGGGCCTAAATATATGCCAATGGACTGTTGCAGTGGTGGCTGACGTGAAGCCTCATTCTCTGCTATGACATGCAGACTAATTCTCTGCTGACATGAAGCCAGATCCTCTGTTACGGGACCTCTCTCCTCTGCCTGGGTGCTGGGCCTAAATTTATGAAAATGGACTCTTACAGTGGTGGGTGACGTGAAGCCTGATTCTCTGCTATGACATGAAGACTGATTCTCTGCTGACATGAAGCCAGATTGTCTGTTACGGGACCTCTCTCCTCTGCCTGGGTGCTGGGCCTAAATATATGCCAATGGACTGTTGCAGTGGTGGCTGACGTGAAGCCTCATTCTCTGCTATGACATGCAGACTAATTCTCTGCTGACATGAAGCCAGATTCTCTGTTACGGGACCTCTCTCCTCTGCCTGGGTTCCGGGGCCTAAATATCTGAGAATGGACTGTTCCAGTGGTGGGTGACGGGAAGCCAGATTCTCTGCTATGGGACCTCTCTCCAATTGATTTTGGTTAATTTTTATTTATTTAATTTTTATTTTAATTCATTTCCCTATCCACATTTGTTTGCAGGGGATTTACCTACATGTTGCTGCCTTTTGCAGCCCTCTAGCCCTTTCCTGGGCTGTTTTACAGCCTTTTTAGTGCCGAAAAGTTTGGGTCCCCATTGACTTCAATGGGGTTCGGGACGAAGTTCGGATCGGGTTCGGATCCCGAACCCGAACATTTTCGGGAAGTTCGGCCGAACTTCTCGAACCCGAACATCCAGGTGTTCGCTCAACTCTAGTCCCGAGTGACCACTATCCACCAGTCTGCGTTTGGACAGTGCTGGAGTGGGGCACAGCTGACTCAACTCTACAAATCCTGATAGGAAAGGGAAACTTCTACTGGTGAACAGATACTGGGAGCCTATCCTGCAGATTGGAGACAGCAAGCTCAAGGAGTCATTGTCATCAAGATTAGTGATGGATGAGCATCTGATGGGACTATTCGCAAACGCGATCGCTTGAACTCGCTCAAATGTTCACGAACCACAGGTTTGCGGCGGGTTGCATTCATTTTAATAACAGGCGAAAATGAAAAACTTCCAGGTCATATTTGCAGCCCCAAAATACTTAGTAAATGTGCACAAATAGTCCCACAACATGGACACTAACATACCAGAAGTATTAAGCGAATTTGCGATCGGCAAAATTTCAGCAAAGTATTAATCGCAAGAGCACATGCACTCTGAAGGCGTGGCCTACAGCAACTGGTTTGCACCGACTAGCAATTAGATGGATGCGATGGTTGGAGCGAAGTTCAACGACAAATAAGAAGAACTCCTGGTGACTAGTAGTGTATTTCATTACATTTCACCTGCATGTCTGAACAATCGCTTTATATGCATAAAGAGTGTTATTTAAAAAAAAAAAAAAACGGCAGTGCGACCTTCTATGATTCAAATTTTTCTAAAGTGCACTAGATATTATTGATTTTTACACTAAGTATTCCTGTGACATCACACCCACTATGTTAGTAGCATATTTGTATGGACAGCAGAGAAATAGATTTGCTGGTTTATTTAGAGTTACCCAGGGTGCTGTACACGCCATACCGTACTGTCACTTCACTAGACAGGTACATCTCTGCTTAGCTGGACAGTATCTGATAGGTCAGACCCCACCCACATACAGTCGTAATACAATCCCATCTTCTAACCATAACAGTAAGGCCGCATGCACACAGGCCTGTATTTTCAGAACTACGGACTGTACAAACCCATCCTGCCGAGTGGACGAGCACACGCGTCATTGGTTGCTAACACTCTATGACGCCGTGCGCTTCTTGCTGTCACCACTGTACAGTAATACGCTTGTATAGATCATACAAGTGTATTACAGTACAGCGGTGGTGGCCGTAAGCGCACGTCGTCATAGCCACCAATGACGCCATGTGCTTGTCCACTCTGCAGGACAGGTTTGTACGGTCCGTAGTTCTAAAAAAAACATGCCTGTGTGCAGGCAGCCTAAATCTAATATTTCCAACTCAAAGCATTAAATACTTTTTGCAGTTTACTTGAGTAAATGATTTTCATAAGATTGTTAAAAATTGGGATTATATGCTTGCATTTTTCCCTTGCAGCGGATGTTGGGGCGGGGATACAACCGCACCCGGTCCCACGCCGAGAAGCAGTGAATTGTGCGGGAGCTCGCCTATGAAATGTGGCGCCAAATGGGTAGCAAACACCGCCGTCTGGCCATTATAAAAAAAAAAAATGGTCAGACATGAAGAGAAGACAGCCCCGGTTTATAAAAAGAATCTGGGATGAAAAATGCCCAGGTACATACGTAAATAACTTTTGTATGTTTTGCCAACACTTTGTAATGTATACAGTGCTAAGCAAAAGTATTCACCACCCTTGACTTCATTTATTTTATTTTTTTGCCTCACCCCCTGGAATAATTGGAATGGATTGTTTGAGGATTTGCCACATTTAATTTGTAGAACATGCCCTCAACTTAGACCTTCTTTTAAATTGGTTAATTGTAAAGCAAACAACTAATAGGACAAAATAACAGAAAAGGTCAATGTGCATAACTATTCACCCCCCTAAAGTCAATACTTTGTAGAGCCACCTTTTGCGGTAATCACAGCTCCAAGTTGCTTTGGCTAAGTCTCTATGAGCAATTGCCACATCTTACCACAGGCGTTTTTGCCCATTCCTTCTTGCAATACTGATTCTGCTTCTTCCAATTTGATGGTTTGCGCTTGTGAACAGCAATCTTTAAGTCTGACCACAGATTTTCTATTGGATTGAGATCTGAGCTTTGACTAGGCCATTCCAACACATTTATATGTTTACCCTTAAACCACTCAAGTGTTGCTGTAGCCGTGTGTTTGGGGTCATTGTCATGCTGGAAGGTGAACCTCCGTCATAGCCTCAGATCACGCACAGAGTGGCACAGGTTTTGCTCAAGAATATCCCTGTCCATGTTTCCCTCAACTCTGACCTGTTTTCCAGTCCCGGTGCTGAAAAACATCCCCACGGCATGATGCTGCCACCACCATGTTTCATTGTGGGGATGGTGTTCTTTGGGTGATGTGATGTGTTGGCTTTGTGCCAGGCAAGTGACAGACTGAACCATCACTGTGTCTGCAGTAGAAATCTGAGGGCTAGCCTCCTTCCTACGGGCTATGGACCCAGGACTATGGAGACACCCACTCTGACCTATTTAGGTTAAGAGGGAACTATGAGCCATGAATTTTTGGTTGAGTTTATAGGCCACATCTTTCGTATTCCTTATTAAAGTAGCATGTTGTGAATCCATAAATGCAATAAGGGTCAACTCTGCTCTGAGACTCCCATTGAATGTGTTGGTTTATTTGTCCCTTTGTTCTATTGTGTTAGTGATGGGATTAAGAAGTAGCTGACTCTGGTGTAGAGAAGTAGATCATCCTATGATACACTGAGGAGATAATCCCATCCCATGGGTCTCCTCTCGCCCTATTATTCCATCAAGACACTGTGGAGGGGATGTCTTTTCATACTGTTATTTTTTTATTGAGTTATGTGTCATAAAGCTGGCAGCCACTGCAATTATATATAGATCCCTCCATATTGGAATTTTCTTTATATCAAATGTTCTTAAGATTTTGGAGTTGTTTATCTAAAATCTGAACATTCTGTGATCACAGAAGTTCCTATTCCCTCCATTTGGAGAAGGTGATCAGCGGAAGCTGTGGAGGTAGAGGAGGAGGCTGGACCCTCCCAGCCTATTGAGCCACCCCCACCAGATGTGGGAGAAGTGAAGGAGGTGAAAAGTGCTGTACCCTCCAGCACTACCCCATCTCAGGACTCGGAGGAAGAGGAGGCGATCACCAGCCCCGCCAGGAGGGTAAATATGTGCACATAGCAATATGATTATGTATCCATAACATGTACATAAACATTAAAAGGGCCAACAATGAGGCAACAACATACACTATAGTAATGCAAAAAAAAAAAAAAAAAAAACACTGGACAATAACTGTTTAATCTACATTATAACAATTATTTTAACAAATAAATAATATTAAACTCAATAGAACTATCACTAACAAAACAAAATTATACTGTACTGAAATATCACTAACTAATAAACTATATAATGATCATAAAGATCACTAAATAATGTATTGAGATTTAAATTGTCAATGTGTATAAAGACTTTAAATAAAAAGAAATAAAAAAAGGTAAACAATAGACAAACAAATATATTTTGTGCCGCTGTGTACATAGACCGTCTCTATAAAAATATCCTATTATCTAACCCCTCCGGTGAACACTTAAAAAAAATAAAAATAAAGAAATAATTAAAAAGAAAATATTAAATTTATTCAATCTAACATCACTAAAAGTGTAACACCAAGCTAGCTTTCAAAATAGGCATATGCCCCCAAAATAGTAACAATCGGTCAGTCCATTCTGCTAAAAATGAGACCCTACCATTAGACAACAGCCAAATAAAAAAATATAATATGGCTCTCAAAATATGGAGACAGTAAAACATGAATTGCTTTTGGTTCAACAATGCTTTTGTGTAAAATAACTAAAAAAATAAGGAAAATATTAGGTCTTGCCGCACCTGTAACAACCAACTGTCTAAAAATATCATACCAAATAACCCCTCAGGTTAACACCTTTTTAAACAAAAAAGGAATTTTTTTTGACAACTTTTATCACAAAAAGATGTATTAGCAAGCAATCATGAAGTCAGATGCACCACAAAATAAAGGTTGAAAGGTTTAGTTAGAGTTGCAAATAATGTCAATATATTTTTTTCAAACAGTACTGAAGACATTGAAGGCCATATTGGCCAAAATGAAAAAAAGGAGCAGCGCAATGATATGTGTGCCATTCAGGAGCGCATGAAGGCCATGGAGGAGAGGCAACACCAGGCCATGAAGGGGGTGCATGAGATGATCATGCTTTTGAAAAAGTTGCCATAATTTTTATTTTATTTTCTAATGCGTTATATAAATCGTTACAGTTATAACATGTATTTTGTTTTTTGTAATATTGCTCGGTTTTAGTGTAATAACTCGGCCTAAATCAGCTAGAACTGACAGCAGCCGGTAAATACATGTCAAATAAATATAGGGTCCATTCACACGTCTGTAAAATGTGTCCGCATCCGTTCAACAATTGAGATGAACGTTTACAGACCCATTGATTTTAAATTCCAGTCTGAAAAATTAGGCATTCACAGGATACAGAAGTAAGTGTCGGCCATTACAGGCCCCAAAGATTAGCAGACAGGTGTTCCCCTGACAGCAAATAAATGTGTATTCTGTGGCTGGTGGTACATTTGGCATTCACAGGATACAGAAGTAAGTGTCGGCCATTTCACGCCCCAAAAATTAGCCGACAGGCATTCCTCTGACAGCAAATAAATGTGTATTCTGTGGCTGGTGGTACATTAGGCATTTACAGGATACTGAAGTAAGTGTCAACCATTACAGGCCTCAAAAATTAGCCGACAGGCGTTCCCCTGACAGCAAATAAATGTGTATTCTGTGGCTGGTGGTACATTAGGCATTTACAGGATAAATAAGTGTTTGCTATTACAGGCCCTAAAAATTAGGCATTCAGCGGACATAAAAGGCCTTTTATGCCGCTGTATTTACCGAAGACAGGGACCATAAATTGTTATGGGTGGTGGCGGATATGGGCTGTCATGAGGAATTTCAATCAAACATGGTCTACTGGTCACATGTGTTGAATTCCTCCAAGATCCATGCCTCATTCATTTTTACAAATGTGAGGTAGTCAACACTGTCGTGAGCTAGGCGAGTGCGCTTATCGGTCATAATCCGATGAACGTCCTTTCGGACAGGACATTTGACGAGGGGCAAGCCAACAGTTCCATTGCAAATTGTGCAAGCTCTGGCCAGAGGTCAAGCCTGCCCACCCAGTAGTCCAGGGGTTCATCACTTCTCAGAGTATCCAAATCGGCCGTTAACCCAATGTAGTCGGACACCTGCCGGTCTAGGCGTTCCCTGAGGCTGGATCCGGAGGATGCTTTTTATACGGGGGTCCCTCTTAAAACACTGGAGCATGAAGGCCTGCATTTGCACTAAACTGGAAGCGATGTAGTGGCCTGGCTCCTGCTCATCATCCAGGATAATGTTGTCCTCGTTCTCCTCCCCCATCCACCATCCACGGACAACACCAGGGATCCCAGAAACGTTTAAAGCATACTCTTCTTGCTCCTCCTCCTCCCCGGCACCATCCTCCTCTGACTCCTCTTCAGACTCCTGTTATTGACTTGTCTCAGATGGAGTAGCCCCCCCCTTCCCCCCGGGAATTTATCCAGCATTGCGACTTCCTCATCTTTCTGCTCCTGGACGGCTTGATCAATGACATGACACACTGCACGTTCCAGAAAGAAGGCAAAAGTTACTACATCACTGATGGTGCCCTGACTGACCAGTTTGGTGATCTCATCAAATGGCCGCAGAAGTCTACATGTGTGGCGCATGAGCAGCCACTGGTGCGGTGAAAAAAAAAAAAAACAAGCTCCCCAGAACCTGTCCTGCCACAAAGTTCGTACAGGTAGTCGTCAACTGCACGTTTCTGCTGGAGCAGCCCATCGAGCATATACAAGGTTGAGTTCCATCGCGTTAGGCAGTCACAAATAAGACGTCTGATGGGCAGGTTGTGTCGCCGCTAAATGTCAGCAAGGCGAGCCATGGCCGTATAAGATCTTATGGAATGGCCCGAGATTTTCCTGGCCTGCTGCAAGACGTCCTGGACCCCAGGGTATTTGACAAAGAATTGCTGCACGAACAAGTTCAGGACTTGAGCCATGCATTTTGCCCTGTTTCGGCGCGCTCAGCAGATTGGCACCATTGTCGCACACCACTTTACCAACAGTCAAATTGAGCGGTGTTAGCCACTGATCTGCCTGTGAATGCAAAGCTGAAAGGAGTGCAGGACTGGTGTGGCTCTTGGCTTACAGGCACAACAGACGCAGCACAGCATGGCAACGTCTTACCTGGGATGTCGAATAGGTTCTGGGGATCTTGGGAGGCGCAGCGGAAGAGACGGTAGCAGCGGAAAAGGAGGAGTCAGCCGAGGAGGAGAGGGAGGATGAAGTTGGAGGAGGAGAAGAAGAGGCAGGTCTGCATGCAATTTGTGACGGTAAAACCAGATCTATACGGGTGCAACAGGTTACATGCTTGACGGCCAGTGGGCAGTAAAAGTTATATACCTTCCCTGCCCGTGTTTGCTAGACCACGTGTCTGTGGTCAGATGTATCTTGGCACCGGCACTGTGTGCCAGAGATACATTTACTTGCTGCTGAACGTGGCCATATAGCTCTGGGATGCCCTTCTGCGAGAAATATTTCCTTCCTGGGACCTTCCATTGTAGTGTTCCAATGGCCACAAATTTTTGAAAGGCTTCCGTGTCCACAAGTTTATATGGCAGTAGTTGGCTGACTACTATCAGTTCCGACAAGCCAGCGGTCAACCGTTGGGCAAGAGGGTTATCCCGCGTCATCATTTTATTACGCTCAAACATTTGGGCCATAGAAGCCTGCCTTTTTCCTGACAAATGTGAGGATGGCATGATGAAAGGTGGAGTGGAGGAAAATTGTGAGGAGAGAGGAGAAGGAGAAGAGGCTGGACTGTGAGAGCCTGGAGTGTGGCTTTGTGGGTTCTGACAGCGAAGCCATGTGCCAGCGTCCTGGGAGCACCAGATGTGAACGTACATGTTTGGCTCGCTCCTGATACATTAGCAGTCTGGTTAGTCCCTCCTGTGCAATGTAAGTTCGGCCTGGTTCTCCTATCTGCTGGTCCATCTCTACCTCTTCCTCTCTTTTGGGCACAAGATACTCACTGACCAAGGGCCAGCTTTTGAGTCTTAGTGAATTTTCTAAAGTTTTGTGAACTTTATGCATTGTACCAGTACAAGAAATTGAGGTTCACAGCTTTTCATCCCCATGGAAATGGGTTGTTGCAAAAATGAACCAGACATTCATCAATGCACTCAAGGCTGTTTCCCCTCATCAATGAGCTGACTGGTCACTGCTTCTCCCAGGACCTGTGTACCTATATAACAAACAGAACTAATTGCTCTACTGGGTATACACTCTATTATCTTATGTTTGGACCAAAAACAGGACTTTGACCTCCATGAAAACATCGGACCCTAACAACCTGGAGACCAAGTCTGGCTCAGAAATATTTAGCCAGTTAGCAAAATGGACAGTAACTGACAGTGAGCCATGAATCAGCTGGTGTAAAATGATACCTGCAGGGACCTGCTCTGGAGCAGCTGAGGGAAAAAGTCACCCAAGCTGCTGTTGTCTCCAGTTCCTGAGACCCCAACAGAGCTGTCTCCCATGCCTGAGCCACTCCAGTGGTTCCTCCAGCCACAAATCCAGGTCCTGTTACCAGCTGCAGAGTGAACAGCTATATCCAGCAATTAAAGACAGAGCTGTTGCTTTCAATCTGCCTCCATAATCCATACTGGTGCCAGCAGATTGCACTCAAAATCTGCAGCTATTGAATGTATTTGAAGTAGAGATGAGCAAACCTTTTGAGATTTGGGTCGGTTCTGAAAGGGCCCCTGCTTTGTCTGTGGGTGAACCTCCGGTGATATTAACCCATCCCTCGACTAATTCCTGGAAGGCATCTAATCTTACTAGGGCCATTGCAGTTCCCGACGGGCCTAAGATGCTCATGTAAAACTTCTCCCATGTGCTCGTCAGTGCCCTCTTTTTCCTGTGTGTGTTATGGAAAATGAGCACCCCATGGGCTGGTCCCATCCGTACTTCTTTCCCTGATTGTGCACTCATGTATGGGAAGAGTTGGACCATAGTGCACCAACCTTTTGAACTAGGATCTTTAGGAAAAGGGATTGTAGTATGGCACCATAACCCACAACACACTATCCAGCCCTTTGGTAGACGAGGTGCTGGAATATCACTGAAGGTATTTTGCCCACTACTTAGCCCCATTAAGCACATCCATTGAATTATGTTAATAGGGTCAGTACTTCCATACTTAATGTCCGTTTTGTTTACTTGCTTCAGCCAAGAAGTTAATGGGCCTTGATTGACCTGGGGCTTATAAGATGGACATTCTGTAAGATTGTACTGAAACATTCTTTCTATTCTTTCATCAGCATCGGCAATGGCGACTGTATTGAGCCCTTTTATGTCTACTGTTTGATTTGTAATATAGCTTTCTATGTCCAACAGTGTGAAGTTAACTTCTGTGTTTGCACAGAATCTAGCATTAGCAAAATATTCAATATCCCTAGAATAATAATGACCATTTAAAAAACAAAAGTTTGGAGACTCAGAATACCCTTGTATCAAGAATGGTTTGTTAGTTGTTGTGATTTGTACTGTCTCTAGATCTGTTAGGTTGATCAGGGAAGGAAGGCGCATAGGTTTTGCTAGCATTGGATAAATGTGCTCCCCTGAATGCATGTGTGAACAAACCCAACAGTCTCCCTTTCCCTCTGACTGTTGTTTACCAAATTCATGCATTAGCAGGAAATGATGTGGCACATTATTTGGGTCTGGCCAGTTTAATGGTTCTACGTTATCTTTTGGGAAAGATGGTGTGTCTATTATATCTATTTTGTTGAAGGTTGTCTCGGAGAGGAGACTTTTCTTCTGAGTTCCTTGTCCCTTTAATTCCTGTATTTTCCTCCTAGTGGCTTTGTCAATTGGATTGGGTGATAGACATAGGGAGGTATTCTTTGGGGACGCCCTGATAATTAGGATTATAGCGTCTAGTTTACATACCCCTTCCTTCTTCTGCTCATGCCAACCTATAACTCTATCTAACATTGATTGTGACAATTTATTTCCTCCTTTAGTACAACAGGCGATTTTCTCTTTTTTGTAATAGGGCCTATTAAATATAGATGCAGACCTTTTTGTTCTCTCATGTGAGGTTTCATTCACTTGTATCGGTGTGTGTGTCATAACTGCTTTTACAGTTGCCACTACTATACTATAGAGAATTGCGAGGATACATATAATTGCCAAACAGTACAACAGGGATAATGGACACTTAGTGATCCCGATCCTGCGACTTGTTTTTGCTTCAGTGTCTATATCAACAGTATGAGTTTCTTTTTCCTCTATTTCTTCAGAAAAAGATGTTGTGGAACAAGGAGACTGGGGTGGCCTGGGGAGTTTTCTTTTAGGGGGTTTTTCCTTGACAACCCTGCTCCTGTCATCCCATGTCAGTACTCTCCGGAAGAAGAAAGGATTTATCCATTGTCTCCCACCATCTGACAGTTTCATTCTCTGAATCATCTGCTTACTAAACGGTTCAGGAAAATTTTGATCTTTCAAGTCCTCAGTCTCTAGTTCATTGGTATACTCCCTGAACATATATTCTTCCTCATACAAGTCCTGCATAGTCTTTGGATCCTCTGGACAAAGTGGTTTCGGATAGCCTCTTAGCCATCGCTCATATCTATTTTGCAGGCTTGGGGGTATGATCAAAGTCATTTCCTTCGAAGGCATCTTGTCCGAAGGACTCGTGCTTGTCCAGGGAATTCCTTGAGGACTCCTTCTGGTGTCTTCTTGAGCCAGCTGGCGTGTATCCACTGTGGACTCTGGTCAGTAAGGACAGCCGTTCGAGCAACTCTTAGAACCTCAAATGGACCTTGGTATATTGGACCAGTCTTGTGGCGGGCAGCCAGTTGTTTCACCAGAACTTTGTCTCCGGGAAAGAATGGATGAGTTGGGTCTGTGGAAAGAGGAGGAAAGGTGACAGCAACCTTATCATAATTTTCTGAGAGTATACCTACCAAGTGTTTCACGTACTGTTCCTGCAAGGCAAAATTGTTACTGTCAGTATCCGGTTCCTCATGGGTATTAAGGGGTCGACCGAATAACACTTCATAAGGTGACAACCCTGTCTGTTTATTTGGTGTCGTTCTTATTTGGTAGAGAATGGCGGGTAGAAATTTCAGCCAATCTTTCAATGTTCCTGAAGTAGCCTTTTTTAACCTATCCTTAATGGTTCTGTTCATTCTTTCCACTACTCCTGTGCTTTGTGGGTGGTAGGCTATATTGAGCTTCCACTGGAAACCCAGAATCTTCGTCAGTTCTTGTATTAGTACTAATCCCACAGGTGCCTGATACAAAATGTAACGGTGTGGGTCTGGTCTCTGGCTCACCATCCAGATCCTTTCCCGCGCCGTTACCCATAATGTTTAATGAAATCGACAATGAACTCATATATATATATATATATATATATATATATATATATATATGTATATTCAAGCAGAAAACAGTGAGGTGGAAATAGCAGCGTAGAAATAGCAGCAATTGAATAGCAGGAAGTGATTGTGTTAGTACTGTTATGTTGAGGATCAATTAAGCCAGCACAATCAGATTTTCCACTAGTACAATATTCTTATAACACGTGTAAAATATCTAATATGGGCAACACCATTTATGAATTTAATAGATTGCAGTAATCAATGTCACCTTCCAAGTTTTAACTGTACAGTTATGTTCTTTAAACAATTCACTCCACAGACAATCCTAGTGAGTTAGAAACCAACATCTGCATTGAGATGTATGCGTTTCCCTCACAGTTTTTTCCTTTGTATCATATGTATTCCTTTTCCTTATACATATTCCGGGTACCTTGTTTCCTTGTTTCACATAAATCCAGAGTTATCCTTTAACTCAATAAACCGTCAAATGAGACTAATTCCCACTTGAAAAATCCCTGCCAACGTCCGAAGAGACTAGTTCTACATTCGGAAAATTCCCTGCCAACAATATGATGTATGTTCCTGGAACAACATCCCCTGCCAACCACTGTGCCTATGGGAGACGCCGCTCCCATCAGGATACGCAGAACACTGAGTGCTGCCTCGTGTCTGTCCCACAGTCTTATGAACACTAAACTAACCTGCCATCAACTAACCTGCCATCAAGTATACATCAGATATCCACCGTATCCAGGAGAGAAACATTCCAACCAACATAAATAGTGGCAGAAATTATTACTCACCTGGATAGTCAGTGAACCATCCTCTGCTACCAATTGAAAGGGCCCCTGGTTTGTCTGTGGGTGAACCTCCGGCCGGACAACCACTGAAGACCAATACACGTTGATGGGTTTAAAATGGTTGCGTCTTTATTTTGACATCGTAGCCAATTTATAGATACAAACCACAAAATTACCATATACCTCCCCTAAGCTTAATCCAATCAGGTAACGAATTTATCAAGTTCACCTTTATACAAACAAAGTAAAAAAGTAATGATAATTTCCTAGAAACAAGGTTCATATGTGACGCATTTATAATTCTTAGAATTCAGATATCTAACCACCATGTTTGTCGACCTTCGCTTTGTTCAAATATTTCGCGGAATTATCTTTGTTTATTTCGTACCAACATTTACCTGATAAAACGTCCTTCACTTATCTAAACCAAAGGTGAACATCAATATACAAGATGCTTATATAACCCGTATTGCAGCAAATGTAAAATATATGTCTAATGCACATGTTAGATATATGCGTAAAAGGTATATATGCATATATATGTTTCTGCAGCTATGATGCCATGCATTCGGCAATTCTCTCTTCAGGTACCTTCATCACAAATGTGGCATTCTTTTGCTAAAGCATGCATATCTCTTTTTAGCCATGCGGTTTTGAGCTTCAGACAGCCATTTCCTGTTAGCTTGTGTTACTAGACTTTGTTTTTATAAGAGTATAAAATATTTCCTTTAAAGAAGAACTCTGTATACTTTAATACAAGCATATAAGGCTGAATTAATACATATATGTGAACGTGTGTGGATACAGACATAATTTCCTTACAGGTTCCAGTTCACCAAATTTTTTAATAACTTTGGTTTGGACTCAAATTGATTCTACCCAAACCAAAGTGGCTTCAATTGCCCTGGAGATTCCCTCTGGTCTCCTAGTACTTAGGCAAACATGTTAACCATTTTCTTTATTATTTTATACATTTTTGTTCACCCCCTCCCTAAGCTTTTGAATGCAATGACAGCAATAGTAAATTATGTCAGAGCGACTTTGACATATATAGCTATGGGTGAACGCATTTGACTGCATTAACAGTATGTTTTAAAAATCATTGCATCATTACATATGTTTCATGCTTTTTCATATTCCAAACCTTCCAAAAACTTTTAGAATGCCTGCCCATATAACACGAGCAAGTATTAATGGTCAGAAGAAAAACCTGCATAGACACTGCATAGACCCATCCACAGTTCAACACAGAATGACTTTCTGCTCATTCTACAAGGGCATCTCCTTGCCTGCTGCAGTGTTTTTTGGCTCATGCAGGCTGTCAGCCTTTGAGCCAATCAGTGCAAGCCTTCCCCCCAACTTCCTCTCAGGGTCATGTGAGCGTCCTTCTTCCTCCATCGTGCTTTTTACCGCTGACATGTGAAGTAAAATATGCTTGATTCAACCTGAAAAGCATTGGGTTCGTCTTGCGGAAAAAAAATATTGGGAAGTTTGTAAGAAACCCGGTTTGTTACAAACTGATTTGCTCATCTCTAATTTTAAGTTATACATTGCGCTGTGTAAAAATAACTTTGTTACATTTCATACTGGCCTCATTCTTCAATGCTATACTTCAGTACTACATTTCTGCTGTACTGACCCACAAGGAGCAACAGCATGAGGGAGTACATTGTGACACACCACTTTATCAGGCCCACTACCACTCCGATCCTTTGTACAAGCATCTTTAGGGCTCGTTACAAATCAGTGTAGGAAGGATTATTAAAGAGGTTCATTGTAAAAAAAAAAAAAAAAAAAAAAAAAAAAAGACACTCCCACATTTTTCCTGACCTGTTAGAAAGGTACGTGATGTAAGCTGAAGTGAAGGTAATCTTCTTTCCAGTGACTGTACTTGTAAATTATAACCTCCCTTCTGATCCTCAACTGCGTCATGTCACTAACACTCTGATCTCCAACTGACAAAGGACAAGAAGTCAGTTACTTCTCTATTCATTCCCATGAGACTGACATTGAGGCTTCCATGGGAATACAAAGCGAAACTGGCTTCCTGTCCACTCATAAGATGCTGTATTGTTTGGAGAGTCAAAGTGTTAGTTTCATACAGTCACTGGTAAGAAGATTAGTTTCACTACAGTTTACATCATGAGCTTTTCTAACAGGTCAGAAAAAAAATTAAAAAATAAATTGTTTTGCTTCTTTAAGCAAAGCATTTCTCATATTTTATGACCTGTCAAAAACCAAGATCCACGCTGCTTATTTATTCCATTCACTTCACAGTGGATGCATATGCAATGGAGTGATTACCCTGTTAAAAAAAGGCTTGGTCTCTGAAAGAATATTTATTTTTTATTTAAGCATGCCTGACCAGCTGGCACTGTTACATCTGAGCTGCACTGCAGCATAGCTCAGAAGCTACCCTCGCTCCCTGGGTTTCCTCTAAAAGAGAACTCACCACCTCTCCTGATACATCTCTTTTATTACCAATAATTCCTCATGCTGGGTCAACAGAAGTCAGGATAAACTCAGGCCACAGCACTCAACCGGGGAGGCTTTGTTGGGTGGATGCCTCTTATTGATCCCTCTCCACCCATGGATCAAAGTATTCATAGGAAAAATAACCTCATGGGGTACACCAACATATTTTTTTTTGCTTTTAACAAGCATTATTTCCTTGATTTTGCTCACTCGCTTCACTCTGTAACTGAGGGTAATAATGAAAAATGCACATATAGCCCTATATTATGTAATTAGTGGTTCCTCTTGGTGCCCAACATATGAGTACACTGTATGTTCAGACCCAAAAATGTGTAATTATATATACTCTTGATGCATATCCCTCATATACACCCCCTAATATGCTAACCTCACTAATCATTATCCATTATGGTTCTACTTAAGCTATTTTTCAGATTATTAATCACATTATTCCACTTATTATTTAACCACAACATACAATAATTTACTCAAAAATAATGTTTGATTGGGAAAATAATTGCCATAATAAGGCCACCTGTGTTTTATTTTTATTTTTTATGACTACCTCCCCATAATTTGTCATTCTTAAACTTAGGGGACTGTCACTAGCTCCCTTTTTCAAGATTGTTGATAATCCTCTTTAAGTAGGGCGTATGTGCTGCCCTTCTGAGCACTGCATTTTCCAAGATGGTTAATATCGCCGCCCTCTGGTCAGTACGCATGCGCCTCTCCTTGCCTGTGTCAGATCCATCTTTATACAGGATCCTACTCACTTACATTGGCCATAAAATACAATACAGTAGGCCCTTTACCATACTAACATTCCTCTCATCATGGGGGGGGGGGGGGGGGATATGGGGGCTATTTAGATGTTCCTTGTGTAACAGAAATTAAGTGGTTAATTAACATGAATGGTGCTAATTGTACTTAACCCCGTAAGGAATCTGCCCTATTTCACAAGGACTTGGCATTTTTTTTGCAAATCTGACCAGTGTCACTTTAAGTACTGATAACTTTAAAACGCTTTGACTTACCCAGGCCGTTCTGAGATTGTTTTTTCGTCACATGGTACTTCATGAAACTGCTAAAATTGGGTCAAAAAAGTATTTTTTTTTGCATAAAAACTCTACTTCTGTAATACATAGTAATACCCCAAAAAATTGTGATGACTTTACATTCCCCATAGGTCTACTTCATGTTTGTATCATTTTGGAAATGCCATTTTATTTTTTGGGGATGTTACATAGCTTAGAAGTTTAGAAGCAAATTTTTAATTTTTTTTGAAATTTTCCAAATCCCACTTTTTAGGGACCAGTCCAGGTCTGAAGTCACTTTCTGAGGCCTACGTAATAGAAACCACACAAAAATGACCCCATTTTAGAAACTACACCCCTCAAGGTATTAAAACTGATTTTACAAACTTTGTTAACCCTTTAGGTCTTCCACAAGACTTTATGGCAAATGGACATAAAATTTAAGAATGTAAATTTTTGGGAAAATTTTCCAACATAATCCATTTTTTTTCAGGAACAAAGCAAGGGTTAACTGCCAAACAAAACTCAATATGGGTTGCCCTGATTCTGTAGTTTGCAGAAACACCCTATATGTGGTCCTAAACTACTGTTTGGCCAAACTGAAGGACATAGAAGGAGGGGAACGCCATATGGTTTTTGAAAGGCAGATTTTGCAGGACTGGTTTTGTTTATACCATGTCCCATTTCAAGCCCCCCCGTTGCACCCCTAGAATAGAAATTCCCAAAAAGTGACTCCATCTAAGAAAGTACACCCATCAAGGTATTTAAAACTGGGTTTACAAACTTTGTTAACCCTTTAGGTGTTCCACAAGAGTTAATGGCAGATGGAGAAACAATTTTGGAATTTCAATTTTCTGGAAAATGTTCCATTTTAACCCATTTTATCCAGTAATAAAGTAAGGGTTAACTGCCAAATAAAACTCAATATGGGTTGCCCTGATTCTGTAGTTTGCAAAAACACCCCATAAGTGGTCCTAAACTACTGTTTAGCCAAATGGGAGGACATGGAAGAAGGGGAATGCCATATGGTTTTTGGAAGGCAGATTTTGCTGGACTGGTTTATTTACACCATGTACCCTTTCAAGCTCCCTGATGCACCCCTAGAGTAGAAACTCCATAAAAGTGACCCCATCTAGGAAACTACGGGATAAGGTGGTTGTTGTTTTGGGACTATTTTAGGGTAAATATTATTTTTGGTTGCTCTATGTTACACTTTTTTGAGGCAAGGTAACAAAAAAATTTAAATTCTAAAATAGTTTCTACATTTGCTATTAAGTTTTGTGGAACAGCTAAAGGGTTAACAAAGTTTGTAAAGTAACTTTTGAATACCTTGACGGGTGTCGTTTCTTAGATGGGGTCACTTTTTTGGAGTTTCTAGTCTAGGCTACATCAGAGGGGCTTCTAAGGTGACATGATGTAAATAAACCTGTCCATCAAAATCTGCCTACCAGAAACCATATGGAGTTCCCTTCGTTCTATGCCCTGCCGTGCGGCTATATAGCCAATTACAAACACATAAGGGGTGTTTCTGCAAACTAAAGAATCAGGGCAATAAATATTTAGTTTTGTTGGCTGTTAACCCTTGCTTTATTACTGGAAAAAAAGGATTCAAAAGGAAATTTTGCCAAAAGATTGGTGTTTTGGCACCGTTTTTATTTTAGATTTTTAACGCTGTTCATCCGAGGGGTTTGGTCAAATATAGGGTCAAATATAAATTTATAGGGAAGATTCTTACGGACGCAGTGATATCTAATATGTCAAAATTTTAAAATTTAGATTTTACACTATATTATCATTTTAGGAACAAAAAAAAAAATATTTTATTATCTCCATAGCCTGGGAGCTACAGTTTTTTTTTTTTTTTTGGGCGACTATCAGGGACAGGGGTGATGCTGTTACCGTGGATTGTAGACAGTATAAAGACATCCCTCTTGTCCTTATACCCGACCAGCAACAGGTTTCCACTGGTAAGGGCACGGGTCTCACCCCTGGGGATAGGTACCTGGAGGGGGTGGGCAGGGAGGCAGTGTTGATTTTTCCGCACGGTCCCACAAGCGGAAGTGGATCTGGCGGCAAGGGACCTGAACAAGGGGATACTAGTATAAAAGTTATCCACGTACAGGTGGAAACCTTTATCTAGCAGTGGGTGCATAAGGTCCCACACGAGTTTCCCGCTAACACCCAGAGTGGGGGGACATTCTGGGGGTTCAATACGGGAATCTAGCCCCTCTTACACATGAAATTTGTAAGTGTACCCTGAGGTACTCTCACAAATTTTGTACATTTTCACGCCATACCTCGCCCGCTTAGTGGGAATGTATTGGTGGAAACTGAGTCTCCCCTTGAACGCAACGAGAGACTCCTCAACCACGACCTACCTTCAATGTACGTAGGTGTGTGCAAATTTGGCCCCAAAGTGATCAATGACCGGCCGTATCTTAACCCAAAGGATCACCTCGGGGGATGGGGGGGCAGGACATGCTGCATTATCTGAATAATGCAGACATTTCCGGGTGGCCTCAAACCGGGGGCATGTCATGGCCATACTGTAGAGTGGGGTCTGGTAGAGAACATCCCCACTTCAGTATTGCCTGACTACTGGGTGGCAAGTGAATCGCTCAGGTGTCATGTATTCCCTGAATCGCTCAGGTGTCATGTATTCCCTGAATCGCTCAGGTGTCATGTATTCCCTGAATCGCTCAGGTGTCACGTGTTTTTCTCCTGATTCACTTAGGTGTCATGTGTTTCCTGAATCGCTCAGGCATCACGTATTCCCTGAATCGCTCAGGTGTTACGTATTCCCTAAATCGTTCAGGTGTCATGTATTCCCTGAATCGTTCAGGTGTCATGTAGTCCCTGAATCGCTCAGGTGTCGTGTATTTCCTAAATCTCTCAGGTGTCATGTATTCCACGATTCACTCAGGTGTCATTTATTCCCTAAATCTCTCAGGTGTCATGTATTCCACGATTCACTCAGGGGTCCGGTATTCCCTGAATCGCTCAGGGGTGTTGGTCTGTCCGATTTTCGTTGTTCCACAGGTTGCATGTTTCCAGGTTTAGGTCGGGCCTGAGTCCCTCAGGCTGCTGTGTTTTCCAGGGTCACACAGTGGGTAAGTAGTGGCTAGGTCCACTCAGGTTCAGGACAATGCCTGAGGCACCCAGGGGTCCATCATCCTCCCGAAGTGTGTGTTCGGCCTGGTTCTCTCAAATTCCTCTGTTGCTTCATGTCAGTGCCTCTTATTCACACCTCTCCCCGGGTCTCATACCAACGCAGCTTATTTCTCCACATAAACAGGGCCTCAGGCCACCGGAACTTCGAACCAGCCTCTATCGTGTCACCGGGCTCCTCAGTGTCCGGTCGCTCCACTGTGCAACACCTCAGGTAAGGTCCAGCCAAGTGGCTGCTGTTGCACCCCGCCGCAATGCAGAGCTTTGCTTCATCATGAGCCTCCATTCCTAGGTCTTCAGCTTCACCGGAGAAATTGGCAGCGTGGTCTGTTTGATTCGGCTAGGTAGCGATCCTCCCTACTCCATGTTCATTTCCGTCTCCCCTCTGCTCTTGCTCGGTCGTTCGGACACCAAAATAAAATAAAATTTAAAAAATTATTATTATTTTTTTGGGGGGGGGGAGCTTTTAATCACTTGTGTATTTGCTTACCTCTTTCCATGCATTGTAAGATGTCTCAAGCTCCTGAATCGGACGATAACCTGTCCTTACCTAGGTCTTCAGTGTCGGGGCGCGCCAGTAACCCATCCCTGCGTAGCTGGACCGTCCAAAAACTCAATGCGGAGCTTAACAGGAGGGGAATCCGTCATCCCGCGTTTGCTAGGAAGGCGGAGCTCTACCGTCTTCTGATGACGGAGCCAGAGGGTTCTAACGACCAGCCCTCTCTCTCCTCCATCCAGCTGTCCCTGCTGCAGTTGCAGTCCACCATCGGCAGTTTGGTTCAGTGGCTAATATTCAAGCCAGAATGGGGGAATTGGAGTCCCAGCCTCCGATGGCACCATCATTTCCAGCCCCTCCTGCCATTTCCTTCAACATCCCAGGACGCGGTCCGTACCAGCCCCCAGATTGCTCCCTTGCACTTCATGACAGAGAATTTAAAAAGGGATATCCTGGGCCAAGGACGACTGCCTGAACCAAAAACTATCCATTCCAGAATTTTTTTTAGCTTTCAGCCTCTACCGGGACACCATCTGCGCCGTCCAGCCACACAGACGTGAGGAACTGGACTCGTACTTGTACCGGGTCACCGACTTGGGGTACAAGTACGGTGGGACCAATTTTTATGACTACCACCCTTCATTCTCGCCCAAGGCAGCCGCTGCCCTAGCCCAGTTTCAATTCATCACGGACTGGGCGAATCTCGATATGGAGTTATTCTGCCGTCATTTCGCTGGGTTAAGGGCTCCCACGTGCGCGGCTTGCCAGTCCACACCGCAGACTGGTGTCCCAACCTTCCCACCCCGGCCCGGGAAGGTTTACCTGCCAGGTGCCTCCAGCGCCCAGCGATTCCAGGCTGGGTAGGCCCATCACGTATTTGGGTCAGAGTCAGGTGTGCAATAATCAACGCTGGGGGTTGCGGGTTCAATAGCTGTAGAGCGCTGCATATCTGCTCCCTCTGTTTCAGGGCTCATCCTTGCCCCAGCTGCCCGAAAAGGCAGCACAAGAACCTATGACTGCCCGACATCAACATCGAGCTCTTGGGCGTTCTATTTTAGGACCATCCCGATTACCAGCTAGCCCAGTTCCTTCTCACTGGATTAGAGAGGGGTTTCCACACGGGTTTCATTGCCCTCCCTCAAGTTTCCTGGGAGGGAAGGAACTTGCAGTCGGCTATCCAAGATCCTGCGGCAGTGGCCACCTTATTGCAGGATGAGGTCCGGAAGGGGTTCCTGCTGGGCCCGTTCCAGTCCATCCCCTTCGCCACTTGGAGGATGAACCCAATTGGCCTGGTCACCAAGCAGTCCTCAAATAAAAGGAGTTTGATTTTTGATTTGTCGGCTCCACACATGTCGCCTATTCCCAGCCTGAACTCCTTGATCCCATCAGAGGAGTTCTCCATGACATACTCGTCCATCGATGAGGCCACCCAGTATATCCTGCTGGCCGGGGAAGGGGCTTGGTTGGCCAAGGCAGACATAGCGGACGCCTTCAAATTGCTCCCCATCCTTCCCCAGTTATGGAAATATTACGGCTTGCATTGGGCGGACGGGTACTATTTTGCCAACCGGCTCACCTTCGGTTCCAAAAGCAACCGTGGCTGTTTGACAGATTCGCTTGCGCTTTGCATTGGATCCTAGCTCATCACAGAGGTCTGGACATGGTCATCCATTATCTAGATGACTTCGTGATCATCGAGAGGCCCAAGGGCACCCCCTCGGGGTTGGCAAGCTTGCTCCAGCTGTTCGCCAGCCTCGAGGTCCCCGTGGCGACTGCCAAGACGGAGGGTCCAGGTACCAGGGTTACCTTCTTGGGCATTATCTTGGATTCAGTCCGGATGGAGGCCAGCATCCCCGAGGCAAAGCTGGCTATGATCCAGGCCGCCTTCTCCTCCGCGGCTTCTTCCAGGGTCCTGTCCAAGCGGGAGCTCCAGTCCCTGTTAGGGTACCTCAACTTCGCCTTCAAGATCATGCCCCAGGGCAGGTCGTTCAGTTCCCGGCTCCTCAGTCTCCTCCCGTCAGCTCCGGACCAGGATTTTACCGTCCAACTAGACAGGCATGCCATGGCGGATCTCCAGATGTGGCAGGCTTTCCTGGCCGGGCGGAACGGCATTTCCTTGTTCGTGCCATCCCCGGATGCCGCCTCCCCGACGGTCTTCACCGACACCACAGCCTCCCGCGGGTTCGCAGCCATCTTCCATCTGCAGTGGTTGGTCGGCAGTTGGCCGGTGGAACTCACATCCGAGGCCGGGTCCATGAAATCATCCCCGCTATTGGAGTTATACCCAATAGTGGCGGTCGCTCAGGTTTGGGGTCCTCTCTGGGCTAACAAATCTGTGATTTTTAGGACGGACAGTCAGGTACTGGTAGAGGTCATCACAAAAGGGAGGGCCAAGTCTCAAAAAATCATGTCCCTTCTGCGTAGGCTTGTTTGGCTGTCTTTAAAATTTAATATTCATATTTTTACATTCCATATCCAGGGGGCAAAGAACGTGGCGGCCGACGCCCTATCCCGTTTTAATTACGACATCTTTTTTCAGGAACTTCCAGAGGCAGACCCCGTCGGTATTCCAGCTCCGCCATTCAGCTCCCTCCTGTTGGACTAGGGCCCCTGATAGCGTCCGCTCGGACCTTAGTCCAGCATTCTCTAGCCGCCAACATCGGGAGGAATTATGATGCCGGGTTCAAAGTCTATAGTCAGTTCATACTCCCAGGAAAGAAGATGGAGGCAGCATATCCGGTATAAAAAAAAAACTTTAATGGAAACCGCCAAGTGAACAAGCGTGCAACAGGTCGTGACGTTTCGGTTGGTCCACAGCCTTTATCAAACACAATGTGAAATCTAAAAGTACCTGCTAAATACATTAAAACACGCCCACTCACACAGGAGTGGCCAATAACAGTGAGTAAGGTGCTGATGTCATCAAGGATGCGTCCTCCAGTACTCCTACATAGAGTCTAAGTATACACCCGCCATAGGTATAAGATCCATTACCCCACATACCTTCAGGGCACACATTTTCCTTGGCGTCCCTATGTCAGGGGAGGAGGAGTCACGTCCCTGCATGACTAACTCAAGGTCACCTGATCGCAAGCGGCTCCACCCTTACGATCATCGCGTCATCTCGAACATCCCCTAGCATGTGCGCCGTTGCCAGGGACGCCTATAAGCCGGTCCGCCCACCTCCACGTGATGAGAGCGATCACCTCACATCCCCACGACATCAGCGTCAGCGGTCGGATCCTCAATCAAGTGGTGCGGTAATCACAACTCACCGCCAACCACCCTACATTGTCTGGCACAGTCGGGGACCGTCCGGAGGAGTGCGGGCAAAGTCTCCCAACCTCCATGTCTCCAGCCGAAACCTGGCCTTGATGACGTCATGGCCCCGCCTATTTGTCGTCCAGCCAGCCCCATTTTGCCAAGGACGCATCCAGGATCCACCACCTACTACAACAGTGACGTGCAGCGGGAGACACCCACATTCACAGCAGGGGTGCAGGCAGGAGCGAACCCCATAATCTATCAGTGTGCCATGATCCAGTGTGGGTTGGAAACTTATGTATATGTGAATTAATAACAAAACAAGATACAATTAAAAACACTATACAGAGAACCAATACAGATCAAAGGTCACTCGGAACAATTACACATTTGTCACAGGGAAGTCTACATTCATTCCAAACGGCTGGAGTGCTCTCAAAGATCCATTTAAGCTCTTTTTTACATAGAATCCGATCCTTGTCCCCCCCACGTCTCAGAGGGCAAACAGAATCAATGATTCTAAACCTGAGTTGGTTGACCGAGTGTCCACGTTCCAGGAAGTGCTTCACCACCGGTTTGTCAATCTGGGCCCTGCGAATATTGCTCTTATGGGAGTTAATACATTCCCTGGCTTCCATTGTGGTCTCCCCTATGTAAATAAGGCCACACGGGCACGTGATCATATATATCACGTCCTGTGATCTACATGTAAAGAAATTCTTAATCTTATAGGGCTTGCCACTATAGGGATGGGCAAAGGTATCTCCCTTTAACATGTTGCTGCAGTTGCAACAACCAAGGCAGGGAAAACATCCCAACTACCTTGGTGCTAGATACCTTTGCCCATCCCCATGTGGCTCACCAACCTCGTTCTTACCAATTTATCACGTAGGTTGGCCCCTCTCTTGTATGCCATCATAGGGAAGCCCACAAATTCGTCTATCATGGGTAGCCCTTTCTGTAAAATATGCCATTCTTTGCGTATAATATGCGCTATGTCACCACTGTTGGTTCCATACTTTGAAACAAACGGGATCCGTTTATGGTCCCTCTCCTTCTTCCTTCCCTGGAACGTGGACTCCCGGCCAACCTCCCTCACTTTTGAGAGATCCTCTCCACCAATTGTCGTGGATACCCCCTCTCTAGGAACTTCCTCCCCATTTCATCAACCCTCATCTCAAATAGCTTGTCCCCTGATACCACCCATCTCACCCTCAGCATCTGGCTCCAGGGCAATGACTACATCATCCGTCGTGGGTGGTTACTCCTGGACTCCAATAAATTGTTTCTATCTGTCGGTTTATGGAAGATGTCTGTTTCAATGTTCCCCTCCCTGAGATGTACCATCACGTCCAAAAATTGTAGAGAGACTGTCGATGCTGTCATGGTGAACCCCAACCCGGGCACCATGCTATTGAGGAACTCAAAAAACTGCTGTAGTTCACCATGAGAGCCTCCCCACACCAAGAAAATGTCGTCAATGTAGCGCCACCAGCAACAGGCTCCCCCAAAGAGGGCAGATCTATAAATGAGTCGGTCCTCCACCTCCGCCATGAACATATTGGCGTACGTGGGAGCCACGTTAGAACCCATGGCCACTCCACGTAATTGTTGGTAATAGGTGTCCCCTTTTTTTTTTTTTTTATTCCGGATATGCTGCCTCTATCTTCTTTCCTGGGACTTGTTACGCAGGAGCCCTGATGAATCTTGGACTCCAGGTAGGCTGTTGCATGCAGGACGACCTCAAGATCTGGTGAGTGCGATTCC
Source organism: Bufo gargarizans (assembly GCF_014858855.1). Classification (NCBI taxonomy): domain Eukaryota; kingdom Metazoa; phylum Chordata; class Amphibia; order Anura; family Bufonidae; genus Bufo; species Bufo gargarizans. Next base: position 259,137,228 of record NC_058084.1, read on the forward strand.
GCAACTATTTTTTGTTATAGTCAGTTCATAGACACCCATCCGCGGGGGGAGGTGGACGAAGTCACATATCTCATGGCGTTCATAGCTCATTGCTACTCTCAACGCCACCTGTCATTCAACACCATCAAACTGTATTTGGCCGGCATTCAGCACCATCGGATGCTCGGTGACCCCTCTGCCAGATCCATTTTGGCTAATCAGGCCATCAAAGCTACCCTCTGGGGCATTCAGAAGGTCAGCACGGCGGTCCAGGTGTGCAGGCAACCAGTCTTAGGCGAGCTATTCCGCAGATGGTCCGTAGCCCTAGACGGTCTCCCTTTTGGGAACTCAGCAAGCATTACCACCAAAGCGGTCATGTACCTGGGGTTCTATGGGTTTCTCAGGCCTGGGGAGTTCACCTGCTGCACAGTCAACCGTGCAACCCTGCTCAGGCGGCATCTTGTTTGGCATTCAGACCATTTCACACTGTCCATCCCATCTACCAAAACTAATCAGGCAGGTCCTCCCACCGAGGAAGAGTTCTTCCCCACGTCCAACTGTTGGTGTTCAAGATACTCAATGAGCTTTTAGCCTCACTTCAGTCGTCCGCATTAGACGGCCCGTTGCTCCCGGTAGGCCCCTTTCTTCTGCCCTTTTCATCTCCAACATCCGCACGCTGGCAGCAGGGTTGGGGTACAACCCTAGCACGATATCCGGGCACTCCTTCCGCATAGGGGCCACTTCCGCAGCATCCAGTCATCAGGTGCACGTCATCCGCAAGATGGGTCGTTGGCGGTCGTCATGCTACGCAAGGTACATTCCCAACCCACAGGTCGAAATCTCCAGAGCCTTTTGTTCATTAGCTTTATAGGTCTCATTTTGCTCAATAAAACTGTTGCACCCTACACCGTGCCAGTCCTCATCATTTTTACCCACATATTTAGGCCTTACCTCGTCTCTGGCTCTGGGCACACTCCAGCCATATAGGTCAGGGCAGTACGTAGGCATGCCTCTTCTGTTCCTCGTTCAGCTCCTACTACAAATAGTAAAGGCTGTGTACAGCCTGTAATTTTGGGAGGAGCTCCCTCCCCTATTTAGGCCGCTCGGTCCAAGCAGGAGGGCACCCGTTTCGTGCCCCTCCCTCCCGTCCCTTTTCTCATTTACTCCTCCTTGGGTGGCCCACATATTTATGCCTTACCTCGTCTCTGGCTCTGGGCACACTCCAGCCAGATAGGTCAGGGCAGTACGTAGGCATGCCTCTTCTGTTCCTCTCTCAGCTCCTACTACAATATTCAATATAGTGCTATATATTTGTATTTTAGAATATTTGTAATTTTTTTCCATCTGAAGTAAACAGTGTTCACTAAAAATTCTGAATATTTTATATACACACACACACATACACACAGTTGCAAGAAAAAGTATATGAACCCTTTGGAATGATAAGAATTTCTGCACAAATTGGTCATAAAATGTGATCTGATCTTCATCTAAGTCACAACAATAGACAATCACAGTCTGCTTAACCTAATAACACACAAATAATTAAATGTTACCATGTTTTTATTGAACACATCATGTTAACATTCACAGTGCAGGTGGAAAAAGTATGTGAACCCTTGGATTTAATAACTGGTTGAACCTCCTTTGGCAGCAATAACTTCAACCAAAAGTTTCCTGTAGTTGCAGATCAGACGTGCACAACTGTCAGGAGTCATTCTTGACCATGCCTGTTTACAGAACTGTTTCAGTTCAGCAATATTCTTGGGATGTCTGGTGTGAATCGCTTTCTTTAGGTCATGCCACAGCATCTCATTCAGGTTGAGGTCAGGACTCTTATTGGGCCACTCCAGAAGGTGTATTTTCTTCTGTTTAAGCCATTCTGTTGATTCAATTCTATGCTTTGGGTCGTTGTCCTGTTGCAACACCCATCTTCTGTTGAGCTTCAACTGGTGGAAAGATGGCCTTAAGTTCTCCTGCAAAATGTCTGGATAAACTTGGGAATTAATTTTTCCTTTGATGATAGCAATCCGTCCAGGCCCTGACACAGCAAAGCAGCCCCAAACCATGATGCCCCCACCACCATACTTCACAGTTGGGATGGGGCTTTGGTGTTGGTGTGCTGTGCCTCTTTTTCTCCACACATAGTGTTGTGTGTTTCTTCCAAACAACTCAACTTTGGTTTCATCTGTCCACAGAATATTTTGCCAGTACTGCTGTGGAACATCCAGGTGCTCTTGTGCAAACTGTAAACGTGCAGCAATGTTTTTTTTGGACAGCAGTGGCTTCCTCTGTGGTATCCTCCCATGAAATCCATTCTTGTTTAGTGTTTTGCGTATCGTAGATTCGCTAACAGGGATGTTAGCATATGCCAGAGACTTTTGTAAGTCTTTAGCTGACACTCTACTATTCTTCTTCACCTCATTGAGCAGTCTGCGCTGTGCTCTTGCAGTCATCGTTACAGGACAGCCACTCCTAGGGAGAGTAGCAGCAGTGCTGAACTTTCTCCATTTATAGAGAATTTGTCTTACTGTGGACTGATGAACAGCAAGGCTTTTGGAGATACTTTTATAACCCTTTCCAGCTTTATGCAAGTCAACAATTATTAATCGTAGGTCATCTGAGAGCTCTTTTGTGCGAGGCATCATTCATATCAGGCAATGCTTCTTGTGAAAAGCAAACCCAGAACTGGTGTGTGTTTTTTATAGGGCAGGGCAGCTGTAACTAACACCTCCAATCTCATCTCATTGATTGGACTCCAGATTGGACTCCAGTTTTCCACCTGCACTGTGAATGTTTACATGGTGTGTTCAATAAAAACATGATAACATTTATCTGTGATTGTCTATTGTTGTGACTTACATGAAGATCAGATCACATTTTATGACCAATTTGTGCAGAAATCCATATCATTCCAAAGGTTTCACACTTTTTTTTGCAACCGTATATATGTGTGTATGCAACACTATATTGAATATAGTGCTATATATTTGTTTTTTACATCTGAAGTCATGATTCCTCCCTGCTTAAGTTGCTTGTGGTCCAATGACTCATTGGCCCACAAGCATCAAGCAGGGAGGAATGATGTGTTGATGGGAAAAAAAAAAGGACAAATATTCAATATAACAAATATATAGCACTATATTCTAAATATTCACTAATTCTCAAAGTGCCGATATTCGAGATAAAAATGTGCTTTTTGAATATTGGTGCTCAAACACTAGTGGCTAGATCCACAATGCACATCTAATAAAATTGACTCATTGGGCGCTGAGAATCTTAACCAGCAAACCTGTCCGGCTGTTTGATTCTTTAGGTCAACCGCAGCCCCTGGCACACACTGGAAAACATATTAACCAATTTGAATCCCACAGACAAGCGAGACCCCTAGTTTGGGGCTTGTCCTAAAATACAGCAACAATTGTTGGTGCCCCGTGTGAGGATGTCCAAAGAGACGATTGTGAAAGAGCTTTGGTCATTAAGCCAACTGGCATTTGCAACTTCAAATACACAGGTAAGATATTTTGTTCTTACTGACTGTGCCGTGCCTTCCCACTTGTCATGACTACTGTTTAGGTATTGTACTTTTGTTGAATCTTGGGATTTAAAAAATTCAAAGAGCCGTCCTTGTCTGTGGATGTATGAATGTGTTGTCTGAAACCTAGGTTTAGTGTGATTGATTCTTGTGTGGTAATTGAGAATGATGAACGTGAGAATGAACAAGTGGAATGTTGTGTTGCTGTGTGGCCTGAAAATGGCGGCTGTAAAGGAAAATACCAAGATACTGTGTACTATTACATTATAAAGAACTGTAAGCTGAATAGTCCAGAGTTTAGTGGTAGGAACTAGGAAGTGAGAGAAACACAAGAGAGATTTGAGTAACAGTGCATGCACATAGTTAAGTGAGCTATTAAAGTGCCCACCTCTCTGTGATATCCATAGGTACCCAAGGAGTTCAACATGTGTACGCTTCGTAGTGTGAGGAGGTTGGTGCCCAGTCTGTGTACGCTTCGTAGTGCAAGCAACCAGTGGGACGCAAATCAGGTTCGCATGGTGGGAGAAGGGTCGGATCCACTCTTCTTCGATGGGAACCAAACAGTCAAAGGCTCTGAAAGAGGGGCGCCCCTCAGAGAGAGAGGTGACTGCAGTGGATATCAGAGAGAAATGGTATAGAGGAGGCGCATTGGGAATTTTTAGTTGAGCAGGTATGCTAAAAAATGGTTGTTTAAATCTGGAAAGATGGAAAGAGTTCCAAAGGAAGAGTAGACTCTGGATAGAAAGGAATGGAAGAAGTATATCAGTGGGTTGAAGCATGTGAATGTGAAACCTTTCCTTTCCACCATTACAGAAGAAACTCTCCACTCTACTCTCCAAATCTCATCTGACCAGATGTGCACTTGACCCAATCCCATCCCACCTCATCCCTAACCTCACTGCAGTGTTTATCCCAGCCCTAACTCATCTCTTCAACCTATCACTAAACTCTGGTGTCTTCCTCTCTGCTTTTAAACATGCTACCATTACACCCATCCTCAAAAAGCTTTCACTTGACCCATCTTCCTTGTCCAGTTATTGCCCCATATCACTTCTTCCGTATGCCTCAAAGCTACTTGAACAACATGTCCATTCAGAACTGTCCTCTCTCCTCTCCTCCTGCTCCCTCTTTGACCACCTACAATCTGGCTTCCAACCCCACCACTCGATCGAGACTGCCCTTACCAAAGTCAATTACATACTGACAGCCAAAACCAAGAAACAATACTTTGTCCTCCTTCTCCTTGACCTGTCCTCTGCCTTCGACACTGTTGACCACTCACTTCTGTTGCAAACTCTCATCTCTTGGCATCACTGACCTGGCCCTCTCCTGGATCACATCATACCTCACAGACCGGATGTTTAGCGTCTCCCACTCCCGCACCACCTTCTCGTCTCATTCCCTCTCTGTTGGTGTCCCGCAAGGCTCTGTCCTAGGACCCCTGCTCTTCTCTATCTACACTTTTGGCCTGGGACAGCTCATAGAGTCCCATGGCTTTCAGTATCACTCCTACGCTGACGACACACAAATCTACCTCTCTGGTCCAGACATCACCACCGTACTATCAAGAATCCCACAATCTCTATCTTCTATATCATCCTTCTTCGCCTCTCGCTTTCTTAAACTTAACATGGATAAGACAGAATTCATAATATTTCCCCCATCTTGTTCAACCCCCCCAACAGACCTATCTATCATGATCAATGGCTGCACACTCTCCCCAGTCAACAAAGCCCGCTGCCTTGGAGTGATCTTGGATTCTGCCCTTTCCTTCCGACCGCACATCCAAGCCCTTTCCACCACCTGCCGCCTCCAACTCAAAAACATCTCCCGCATCCGTGCTTTCCTTAACTTTGAATGAGCGAAAATGCTTGTACATGCCCTCATTATCTCCCACCTAGACTACTGCAACATTCTCCTCTGTGGCCTTCCATCTAGCACTCTTGCACCCCTCCAATCTATACTCAACTCTGCTGCCCGACTAATCCACCTCTCACCCTATTACTCCTCTGCCTCTCCCCTCTGCCAATCCCTTCACTGGCTCCCCATTGCCCAACAAATTCACTTCAAAGTACTAACAAATACATACAAGGCCGTCCATAACCTGTCCCCTCCCTACATCTCTGAGCTACTTTCCCGATACACTCCCACACGCACTCTCCGATCCTCACAAGACCTTCTCTCCTCTCCTCTTATTGCCTCTTCCCACAATCAACTCCAAGATTTCTCCCATACTCTGGAACTCGCTTCCCCAACATATCAGACTCTCACCTACAGTGGAATCCTTCAAAAGAAACCTGAAAACTCACCTCTTCAGACAAGCCTACAACCCGTGACCCTGCTGCCTCTATACCGCCATGACCAACTTCACCCTCACCTACTGTGTCCTTCTCCCATACCATGTAGATTGTAAGCCCTCACGGACAGGGCCCTCTCTCCTTCTGTACCAGTTTGTAACTCATCTTGTTTATGATTAGTGCAATTGTCTGTATTATGTATGTGCACCCCTTATCATATGTACAGCGCTATGGAATGAATGGCGCTTTAATAATAATAATAATAATAATAATATGAATAATGGTTAGAGCAAGTGAGTAGGTGAAGAAGCTGGGAAAGCAGTGGCTGTGTGGAAAGCAAAGATTGCATGGAAAGAATGATGGAGAAAGGATAGGAAAGTGTATATTTTTACAGAAGGGAAAGGAAAGTGTTTATTATTAGGAGTTTGAAAAAAAGAGGAAGAACAGGCTGCTGCTCGATGAGACTGATGCCAACAGCACCTACGGTTTTTATAAGCACATACAGTACAAAAATGGCACCATCAGCATTGTCATCTTGAAAAGTCCCCAGTGTCTTAAGCCATAGATGTACCGAAAGATTGTGTTTCAATGTCGCTTAGTGGATTGTCTAATCCTTCATCCTTAGTGATCAGCAGCTGGGGTCATATTCAAATTTGTGATATTTCACTAATATATTGTAGAATATTCATCGGATATTTGCAAATTCTAATATTCTTTATATTGTACATAAATTTGCTTGAAAAATCGTCAAGGATATTATCGCGTAATATACAAATATTATGTGATCAATACAGGCGTGGGTCAAAAACGAATATATAGCACTATATTGAATATAGTGCTATTAGTTTTTTAGCATATTCATAATTTTTCTTCATCTGAAGTTATGATTCTTCCCTTCTTAAGTTGCTTGTCAAGCAACTTAAACAGGGAGGAATCATGACTTCAGATGGAAAAAAGTTATGAATATTCTAACAAATATACGGTATAGTACTATATCGAATATAGTGCTATATATATTCGTTTTTTAGAATATTCGTAATTTTTTTTTCCATCTGAAGTCATGATTCCAAATTTTTTTCAGATGGAAAAAAATTATGAATATTCGAAAAAAATATTTGCATATTATGTGATCGTTACCTTGCCGGAGTAAAAAAAGACAAATATTAAAAAAATGAATATATAGCACTATAATAAAAATATTTGCAAATTCTCGAAGTTGCTATATTCGCAATAAATATTCGTAATTCGAATATTCACGCTCAACACTAATCCTCCTCTTTATGTAAATGTATCCCCCAGAACCTTCTGCTTCAGTGCAAAGACAGGACAGAAGCAAACCCCACTAGATAGATCATCCACTTTTTATGGGTTCTCTGCAAAAGACGAGGGACCGAGAAGAATATTCCCAGTTGTAAGTTGTAGTGCAAGAAAGTGTAGGACCTAGATGGAAGGTTTATAGGTTTAACTCTGATCAGATTACAAAAGGAAAGTATCTTCACATTATTTATTAATGTAGAGTTGCAGTAGTCCCTGTTCCAGATATTGTTTTGGCAGATGTGGTTTGATTGAACTATCTCTGATGGTAATAGAGAACAGCAGCTTTCCCTGTAGTTAATGTTATCTCCCCCAAGAACATGCTGCAGCTACTGCAAGCTGTAATGCAGTATTTGCAGTTAGGTCCATATATATTTGGACACTGACACAAATTTTGTTTTTATTACCTGTTTACTAAAACATATTCAAGTTCTAGTTATATAATGGACATGGACATAAAGTCCAGACTTTTAGCTTTCATTTACGGGTATCCACATTAAAATTGGATGAAGGGTTTAGGAGTTTCAACTCCTTTACATGTGGCACCCTGTTTTTAACGGAACCAAAAGTAATCAGACAATTGACTGTTTTGTTGGAAGGTGTTGGCAATTCCTTCATTATTTCATTCTCAATTAAGCAAATAAAAGGCCTGGAGTTGATTTGAGTTGTGGTGCTTGCATTTAGAAGATTTGTCTCAGAAGTAAACATGCGGTTAAAGGAGCTCTCCTTGCAGGTGAAACAAGCCGTCCTTTATCTGCGAAAACTCGGAAAAAACTCATCCGAGAAATTGCTACACTATTAGGAGTGGCAAAATCAACAGTTTGGTACATCCTGAGAAAGAAAGAAAGCACTGGTGACCTCAGCAATGCAACAAGAGCTGGACACCCATGGAAGACAACAGTGGTTGATGATCGCAGAATAATTACCATGGTGAAGAGAAACCCCTTCACAACAGCCTACCAAGTGAACAACACTCCAGGATATAGGCATATTGAAATCCAAATCTACTATAAAGAGAAGACTGCATGAAAGTAAATACAGGCTTCACTGCATGGTGCAAGCCACTCAAAAGTCTCAAAAATAAGAAGGCTAGATTGGACTTTGATCAAAATAAAAAATAAACAATCTTAAAAGACCAGCACACTTCTGAAAGAACATTCTTTGGACAGATGAAACCAAGATCAACCTCTACCAGAATGATGGAAAGAAAGTATGGCGAAGGCATGTTACAGCTCATGATCCAAAGCATACCACATAATCTGTAAAACACGGCGGAGGCAGTGTGATGGCTTGGGCATGCGTGTCTGCCAGTTGCACTAGGTCCCTAGTGTTTATTGATGATGTGACACATGTGTGTGCTCAAATCCAGCCAAATGCAGCCAAACTGATTGTCCATCTGTATTATCAAACACCGACCAATCACCCAAAACATAAATCCAAAGCAACCCAGGAGTTTATTAAAACAAAGTAATGGAATATTCTTGAACAGCCAAGTCAGTCACCTGATCTGAACCTAATAGAGCATGCATTTCACTTGTTAAAGACTAAACTTCTGACAGAAAGGGCCACAAAAACAGCAACTGAAAACCGCTGCAGTAAAGGCCTGGCAGAGCATTAAAAAGGAGCAAACTCAGCGTCTGGTGATGTCCATGAGTTCAAGACTTCAGGCAGTCATTGTCAAAGTGTTTTCAACCAAGTATTAGAAATGAACATTTTATTTACAATTATTTAATTTCTCAAATTACTTTTGAGCCCTGGAAATTAAGGGATTGAGTTTAAAAAATGCTTTAGTTCCTCATATTTTTATGCATCATTTTTTTCAACCCGCTGAATTAAAGCTGAAAATCTGAACGTCAACTGCATCTGAACAGTTTTGTTTAAAATCCATTGTGGGAATGTACAGAACAAAAATGAGAAAAATGTTGTCTCTGTCCAAATATATATGGACCTAACTGTAGATAGATTCCTGTCTCACATGTACTGCTGCCATTGGTGATTTATCAGTGCCTCCAGTGATGGTGTTTCTGGTTAAAATTATATATTTTTTTTCTTAAGTTATAGACAGTGATAAAGTGACGTTTATAGACTTTTGATTATATAAATGAGCATGCTGGTCTTCTATCCCAGGAGCCCTGATATTGATGTTCTGAGGTTATACATGTGTGTTGTAAATGAGGAATGTATGGAATATGTGCTATGTTTCCTTTTGTGAAGGAGAAAGTACTTAAAGTTAAAAGTTAAAGTTTTTGATAAATGCAGCATGTTGGTAATGATGGGAGACAGAATTTTAAAACTTTAGAATTGGGTTAAAGAAAAGCCATGTTATAAAAGAGGAGCTCATTGTTACATTTAGTATTGTGTGCACATTAGTTTTCATTTTTGCAAACTAAAGGTTTTGTGAGTTTTATTTTACAGCCTGATTTAATGGACGTCAAGAAAGACTGTTCTTTTTCCCAAATGTTTAACCAAATGTAGCTGTACGTCATAGGTCCAATCCCTGATGATGGCACCCGCTCGCGCGTGCAGCGGGCGCCTTAGTCGCGGGGTCTCTGCTATTTTAAATAGCAGAGACCCGGACACATGTATGTGATCAGCCATAAGGCTGATTGCATACATCTTACCTTTCAGATGCCGTGGTCAAATGTGACCATGGCATCTGCACAGACCGGAACCAAAAGTCACGCGCTTCTGTTCCGGTAACAGCGTTCCCCGGCTGAGATCGGCGGACCTGTTACCTCGATCTAATTGACAGTAGCTCCAAGCCGGCTGCCGAATCAATTAGATGTATATATCAATACAGGCCATTGCCGCATGTAAAAATGCCCATACTATTAAAATATAATATTAATGGCATACGGCAAATGGCGTAGGGTGAAAAAAAACTGCCAATTTGCCATTTTTTGCCACTTCAACTACCCAATTTTTTTTAATAAAAAGTAATTGAAAGGTCTCACACACTTAAAATTGGTATCACTTAAAAGAACAGATCGTCCAAATCGCAAAAAATGAGCCCTCACACAGCCCTGTAGACAAAGTCACAAAAATATTATAGGGGTCAGAATATGGTTATGAAAAAAAATATATTTTCTTCAAAAGGATTTAAAAAAAAATTCTGTATTAAAACGCAAGAAAAAATATTGGGGCCCCATTTAATTACTCCTCCTGAGGACGCAGAACGGCGAAACGCGCATCGAGGAGATCACACACACCTATCCTGACCCTTACCAGTATGATCTTAACTTAGTCTCTGGTTTTCTTTTTGGGATTGTTTTGTACTTTACCCTGCCATCCCGCATGCCAACCAGGAATAGGGGCGCTATTAACTTAATGCTGAGTTTTCACTATATGCTTTATCATTATATGCAATGTGTAATATGTGTAGAATTATGTTCATACTGTGACTTTTTGAATAAAGATTATACATTTTTAAATTTATGGGACGTGTAGTACTCAGTGTGGTTTATATCTACCCCTAACTATATGAGAGAGAGAGAGAGAGAAAGAAAGAGAGAGAGAGAAAGAGAGAGAGAGAAAGAGAAAAAGAGAGAGAGAGAGAGAAAGAGAGAGAAATAAAGAGAGAGAAAAAGAGAGAGAGAAAGAGAAAGAGAGCAGTGTCATTGCTGTGCTCTGTGCTTTGCTGAGTCATCTGTATTCTTATTCAATGACATTAGATAGATATATATTACAGATAGTTAGTGGGAGATAGTCAGTAGTCAGTGTAGGTTAGATAGTGATATACTGTAGCTGGTTCCAGTGCAGGGTGTTGGGTAGTATGAATTACTGTACTGTGCATTTTCTCCAGTCTCAGGAAAAATTTTGCAAAAGTGAGCCACGCCTGTATTACATTGCTGATTTTCTCAATCAATAAAATAATGACTGGAGATCAAATTCTAGAATTTGCTAATTTATCGTGAATATTAGGCAAAAAATTTGCAAAATATCACAAAAACTAATATTACCCATGATGCTCATCACTAGAACTGATCAGAAAGGAGAAGGTCAATTTTCCCAGACAACAGAGGGTGTGGTGACAGTGATGTAGAATGTGAGACTTAGAAGTGAAGCATATATTATACAAAGACAGCCTCTTTTGTTCCTCCCTAAACATGGATAGCATGATAGGAGACTAGCATTTGAAAAAGAAAAAAAAAGAAAATATTGGCTTATTTAATTTCAACAAGTTGCATATGCGTGTAAGGTAAAATATTAAGAACAATAAGGTATTCAGACAATTGTTTGTTCCTAGAGGTCTGCAAACAAAATCATCAAATAGTATGTGGTTAAATCAAAATGAAATGGCTGAAGTAACTGTGTCAAAGATAAGAACAGATCAGAAAAATGTATCTATTTTCTGACTGCCAATTGGTTTATTTTATTTTCTGAACATGATGGGAGTGGCTGACTTGTTTGAGGAAGTACTTAACAGCATTCAAAAAGCATTGAGATAATTGCTTTATGACAGCCACATGGGCCATGGACATAGGGTGTTCTGCCCATTTTGTGCATAATAAATGTTTGTAATGTGCTGTAAAGATTATACTGAAATGTTGTTTGACGTTGCTGCCATCTAGTGGTCAAAGTTCGTTTCTACTTTGCCAGCACTTTACAGGAAGTGTATTTTTCTCAGAGAGAGAGGCAGTAACCTTTAGCCTGGAACTGTATTTTCTCCATTTCATGACTGCTCCTGGATCTAGAAGGCTGCATGCAGAGGACCTCTTGATCTATTCCTGGACTTATGCTGGAATTGTCTTTTTACAAAGTTATTCAGAAAAAAAAGAATACATACAGATCTGATGTCTCACGTTTCTTGACTTCTGAATTATTGTTAAGTTGTCTGACTAGTGTTAAACGACAGTTCAATAATGCAAATCAGAACAGTAAAAAGACAACCCACGTGGCAGTCTGGAATAAACTGAGACGCCATTACTGCTGATGACATGCTACCGCCTGGTACTTTGTCCCTGATCTTAGACTCATGCTGCAGTATGAGTCCTCAGCAGTTAGAGCTCGTGCCAAGGCAGAAGCTGCCAGCGTCCAGCTACAGTACGCAGAAAAAGAAGCCATGGTGATGCAGGAGTTAGCAGCAAAGAAAGCTGCCCTAGCTCAAGAGACAGCTAGGAAAGCTGCCCTAGCACAAGAGAAAGCAGCTAGGGAAGCTGCCCTAGCACAAGAGAAAGCAGCTAGGGAAGCTGCCCTAGCACAAGAGAAAGCAGCTAGGGAAGCTGCCCTAGCACAAGAGAAAGCAGCTAGGGAAGCTGCCCTAGCACAAGAGAAAGCAGCTAGGGAAGCTGCCCTAGCACAAGAGAAAGCAGCTAGGGAAGCTTCCCTAGCACAAGAGAAAGCAGCTAGGGAAGCTTCCCTAGCACAAGAAAAGCAGCTAGGGAAGCCGCCCTAGCACAAGAGAGAGCAGCTAGGAAAGCTGCCCTAGCACAAGAGAGCAGCTAAAGAAGCTGCCCTAGCACAAGAGAGCAGCTAAAGAAGCTGCCCTAGCACAAGAAGCGGAATTAGAATCAAAATTGCTCATCCTGCAGCTGCAGCTGCTGAAGCAGAGGCCGCTGCCTACATGGGCCCAATCAACCTCATGAGGTCAAGTGGCTGCCAGCAAACCAAGAATGAAGCACCAGAAACTCCTAAGAACAAAAAAAAGTGTTACCATCACCTCAACCTATAGATTACATGCGCGGACAACAATGTGCAGTGGATGTCACCAAATATCTCATCCGCAAAGAAATGGTTAGCTCAGGCTTTCTCCAATTTGATGACTGTCCTGAAAACTATTGGGCATGGAAATCTTCCTTTCTGAATGCCACTGAAGGTCTGAACTTATCACCAGCAGAAATGCTTAACTTAATGATAAAATGGATTGGCACCGAGTCAGCAGAGCATTCTAAGTGGATAAGAAGAGCAAACCCGTTCAACCCTGCAGCAGGACTCAACATGACCTGGAAAAGACTAGAAGAAATGTATGGATCCCAGAAGTAATAGAAGGAGCACTGTTGAAAAAACTTGAAGTCTTTCCCAAGGTGGGCTACAGAGACAACGTGCGGCTGCAAGAACTAAGTGATCTTCTACTAGAGATAGAATATTCCAAAGAGGATGGCTACTTGCAAGGACTTTCGTATCTAGATACAGCTAGAGGCACTAATCCCATAGTAGAGAAGCTGCCCTCAAATCTGCAAGACAAGTGGATGTCTGTGGGAGGTAAATTCAAAGAAAATTATGGAGTCGCTTTTCCCCCTTTCTGTGTTTTCTAGGTTTGTCCGACAGCAAGCGAAAATCCAAAGTGATCCCAGTTTTTCCTTCACCACCAGCGGCAATCACACAGACCTAAGAGACCTCACAAACCTCACGGTCGGACCTATGTATCCACACACACAAAACAGCTATACCTTCAGAAGTCACAGACTACCAAAGCACCCACAAGGTACACACCATAGAAAACCCCTATAGACATTGTCCGATACACAAAAAAACACATCCACTAAAGAAATGCAAAGGCTTTAGAAGCAAACCCATTGCAGAGCGGATATCCTTCCGCTTCACTTGAAGCAGATGTCATTTTGTTTAAGGATCTACTTATCACATTGCCAAAGACTGCAAAAAAAAAAACCAGTAGAATGTACAGAATGTGGCAGTGAGAGACATATTTCAGCTTTGCACCCTGGCCCTGCTCCACTAGAGACTGTAGAACCCTGGAGAGATCAGGTCAGGGAGCAACAAGAGACCCCACTCTACTCTGTAATGTATAATTGCACCAAAGTATGTGGACAAAGCAAGAGTGGGGTCATGCTCTAAAATCTGTCTAGTGACTGTATCCCACTGGCAAGAGAGAAAGGACAGTGAAAATGTATGCAGTGCTAGATGAACAGAGCAACAGATCCCTTGCAAAGTCAGATTTCTTTGATATTGTTAACCTTAAGGTAAGTGCAGTTCCATACACTCTAAGGACATGTGCGGGGACAATTGAAACCACAGGGAGAAGAGTTACTGACTTTACCATTGAATCCTTCAATAAGAAAGTGCAGTTCCCACTTCCTACCCTAATAGTGTGGCATGATACCTGACGACAAAACTTAGATTCCATCTCCAGAAGTAGCTCATCACCACTCCCCATCTCCGCTCAATTGCTCACCTTATCCCAGCTGTTAAGCCAGATGTTTCTGTCCTTCTACTTCTTGGAAGAGATATCCTTCAGGTACAAAAGGTACGCCAGCAAATCAATGGACCTTATAATGCCCCCTATGCACAGAGACTGGACCTGGGGTGGGTCATTGTAGGAAAAGTTTGCCTGGGGACAGTGCACCAGCCTGACAACATTAGCACTTTGAAGATGTCTGTGTTAACAAATGGACGCACATCCCTTCTCAGTCCCTGTCACAACAACTTAATTAAAAATTAAAACAGCCTGTCATTATACCTTATAATCACCACATTGCAAAACAGCTTGTTAGGTACTATCATGAACAAGTAGTTTACCAAGGGCAACACATCACAGAGGGTGCAATTAGATCCACAGGTTTCTGGATTCTTGGTGGCAAACGTTTGGTATCAGCTGTTATATACAAATGTGTTATCTGTCGCAAGCTGCGAGGAAGGTTTCACCAATGTGGGCTTAGATGTATTTGGTCCGTGGTCTGTCTTAACCCGTCGCACTAGAGAAGGCAGTGCAGACAGTAAACGATGGGCAGTCCTTTTCACATGTTTGTCCATCTGAGCTGTACACATAGAGCTACTTGAAACCATGTCAATATCAAGCTTTATTAATGCCTTGAGGAGATTCTTCTCAATTTGTGGCACAGCAAAACTGCTCCGTTCTGACAGAGTAACAAACTTTGTAGGAACCTGCAAGGAACTTAACATTTGTGCCAGCGACTCACAATTGCAAGACTTTCTCCAAGACAGAGGATGTACATGGGTCTTTAATCCTCCACACTCTTCACACATGGGTGGTGTCTGGGAGAGACTTATAGGTATTGCCAGGCAAATCTTGGACGCTATGTTGTTACAAACTAAAACTGCTCACTTGACCCATGAGACTTTAAGCACCTTTATGGCAGAGGTTAAAGCTATTATAAATGCCAGGCCTATAGTTCCTGTGTCCTCAGACCCAGATACACCTATGGTCCTTACCCCAGCAATGTTATTGACTCAAAAGGTGAACTCTTTGTCTGCTCCATCCGGAACCATAAGTACAGCACAAGTTCATGTGAAACAATGGAAGCAAGTACAATGCTTGGCAGACACCTTTTGGAAAACATGGAAGAGGAAATATCTGTCAAATCTACAATGCCGTAGGAAATGGACTGAGGATCGCCCAAATGTAAAAGTGGGTGATGTTGTTCTGTAGAAGGACAGCCAAGAGAGCAGGAACGAGTGGCCTGTAGGACTTATTGTCAATGCTCTACCAAGCAGGGATGGCAATGTTAGGAAGGTTGAGGTCAAGATTGCAAAGAATGGGACTTCCAAAATGTATATTAGACCTATAACTGACATTATAGTTTTAGTTTCAGATTAGCTAGAATTCTATTTCCTGCTTATATGTTTTTTTTCTGCATAGCTGTAGTTATTTAGGTAGTGACATAATAAATTATGCTAGACATGGAGTGTTCTGTCCATTTTGTGCATAATAAATGTATGTAATGTACTGTAAAGATTATACTGAAATGTTATGTTTGACGTTGCTGCCATCTAGTGGTCAAAGTTAGCTTCTACTTTGCCAGAAATTTACAGGAAGTGTATTTTTCTCAGAGTGAGAGGCAGTAACCTTTAACCTAGAACTGTTTTTCCTCCATTTTATGACTGCTCCTGGATCTAGCAGGCTGCATGCAGAGGAGCTCTTGATCTATTCCTTGACTTATGATGGAATTGTCTGTGAGTAATCTCACTGATGGAGTGAGGCTTCTGTATTATGTTTAATGTATTGACACATGTTTTGTTTATATTGTAGTTTTACTTAGTTATTCAGAAAAGAGAATACATACAGATCTGATGTCTCACGTTTCTTGACTTCTGAATTATTGTTAAGCTGCCTGACTAGTGTTATACAACAGTCAATAACGCAAAGCAGAACATAAGGTATATAGCACTTTGAGAGATTTTCAGCATTTTGATAGGCGGTTGGGTTACCAGACTACATGAAACAATTGTTTAGATGTTATGCAAACTATGGAGCTAGTACATTCAAATCTAATTGATAACCATATCAAATATTGAGTTTTCTTTTATAGATGGTTCCCGATAAAACAAGCCCAGACCACACAAGACAGAATATGCTGTCAGTACCCAAACTGATGTTCAATCAACACCAATAAATGACTCACAGAAGTGAGTACCCGTGCTAAACCTGCACGCAAAGTCAAACACCAAAGAAGGGAAAAGGCTGGCACAAATAAATATAGACTTTATTAAAGTCTCAACACGAGATAAAATATGATAAAATACAGGTAAAAGACAATACTGTGGTGGGTATAGAACACACAGGAAAAAATACGGCACCACTAGTATATAGGCATATACATATAAATATCCAGGCTAATGAAACAATGTAGATATCATAATATATAAATTACATGAACCGAATATCTAAAAAATGAGGCCAAACCCCGGCTAGCAAAACAGGATGGAGATCCAAAACAGTACAAAAAGTATAAAGTGCAAAGTGCAAACATACATAGTACATGGATCACAAATACTGAGCTAACCACAATAGAGCCATAACATAAGTACCTGAGTGGTGAACCGAATACCCCAACGCACGTTTCACGTAAAGCTTCTTCAGGGGGAGTTGATGTTGTCAACTAAGAACCACTCCCTTCTTTAATATCAGTGCAGGAGGTAGAGCTGATGGCACTCACAGGCTTGTAAGATGGTTGCTAGTTTCGAGCGAGCACCAAAGTGCTTGTGTGCTCTGGTGAGTAGTGAAGCTTCTATATTATTCGTCAAAAAGTGTCAGGTACCACGCCCCTTTCATTGTTTACCAAAACCTCTTGACAGGTCCCACGCCCCCATCCCTTCACCTCCTCCCTCCCATTCGCCTCCTCCCTCCCATTCGCCTCCTCCCTCCCAAATCGAAATAATGCATGCCTGGACATGTCTAGAGACCACATTATATTATTATCGTAGATAGCGACCTCCTCTCAGGGCGGGGTCTCATGACCTTTTACATTCCACACAGATAATGATTTCAACAGCTTTATTGGCAGATAAACAAAGTAAAGCACATAATGTAAAGAGATACAGAGTACGACTAATTTCTAACAGTCCTTTTACATTCCACACAGATAATGATATTATTATGGTAGATAGCGACTAGAGTTGAACAAACACCTGGATGTTCGGGTTCGAGAAGTTCGGCCGAACTTCCCGGAAATGTTTGGGTTCGGGATCCGAACCCGACCCGAACTTCGTCCCGAACTCGAACCCCATTGAAGTCAATGGGGACCCGAACCTTTCGGCACTAAAAAGGCTGTAAAACAGCCCAGGAAAGGGCTAAAAGGCAGCAACATGTAGGTAAATCCCCTGCAAACAAATGTGGATAGGGAAATGAATAAAAAATAAAAATAAAATAAATAAAAATTAACTAATATCAATCGGAGAGAGGTCCCATAGCAGAGAATCTGGCTTCACGTCACCCACCACTGTAACAGTCCATTGTCATATATTTAGGCCCCGGCACCCAGGCAGAGGAGAGAGGTCCCATAACAGAGAATCTGGCTTCATGTCAGCAGAGAATCAGTCTTCATGTCATAGCAGAGAATCATGCTTCACGTCACCCAACATTGGAACAGTCCATTGTCATATATTTAGGCCCCGGCACCCAGACAGAGGAGAGGTTCATTCAACTTTGGGTTGTCCCGCAATATAATGGTAAAATGAAAATAAAAATAGGATTGAATGAGGAAGTGCCCTGGAGCACAATAATATATGGTTAAGGGGAGGTAGTTAATGTCTAATCTGCACAAGGGATGGACAGGTCCTGTGGGATCCATGCCTGGTTCATTTTTATGAACGTCAGCTTGTCCACATTGGTTGTAGACAGGCGGCTGCGTTTGTCTGTAATGACGCCCCCTGCCGTGCTGAATACACGTTCAGACAAAACGCTGGCCGCCGGGCAGGCCAGCACCTCCAAGGCATAAAAGGTTAGCTCTGGCCACGTGGACAATTTAGAGACCCAGAAGTTCAATGGGGCCGAACCATCAGTCAGTACGTCGAGGGGTGTGCACACGTACTGTTCCACCATGTTAGTGAAATGTTGCCTCCTGCTAACATGTTCCGTATCAGGTGGTGGTGCAGTTAGCTGTGGTGTGTTGACAAAACTTTTCCACATCTCTGCCATGCTAACCCTGCCCTCAGACTAGCTGGCCATGACACAGCTGCCTTGGCGACCTCTTGTTCCTCCTCTGCCTTGGCCTTGGGCTTCCACTTGTTCCCCTGTGACATTTGGGAATGCTCTCAGTAGCGCGTCTACCAACGTGCGCTTGTACTCGCGCATCTTCCTATCACGCTCCAGTGCAGGAAGTAAGGTGGGCACATTGTCTTTGTACCGTGGATCCAACCTAGTAGTCCGCACACGTTAAAATGTGGGCAACTCTGCTGTCGTTGTGCAGGCACTGCAGCATGTAGTCGCTCATGTGTGCCAGGCTGCCCAGAGGTAAGTACAAGCTGTCCTCTGTGGGAGGCGTATCGTCATTGTCCTGCCTTTCCCCCCAGCCACGCACCAGTGATGAGCCCGAGCTGCATTGGGTGCCACCCCGCTGTGACCATGCTTCATCCTCATCCTCCTCCACCTCCTCCTCATTCTAGTCCTCCTCGTCCTCCAGTAGTGGGCCCTGGCTGGCCACATTTGTACCTGGCCTCTGCTGTTGCAAAAAACCTCCCTCTGAGTCACTTCGAAGAGACTGGCCTGAAAGTGCTAAAAATGACCCCTCTTCCTCCTCCATCTCCTCCTCCTGGGCCACCTCCTCTTCCATCATCGCCCTAAGTTTTTTCTCAAGGAGACATAGAAGTGGTATTGTAATGCTGATAATGGCGTCATCGCCACTGGCCATGTTGGTGGAGTACTCGAAACAGCGCAACAGGGCACACAGGTCTCGCATGGAGGCCCAGTCATTGGTGGTGAAGTGGTGCTGTTTCGCAGTGCGACTGACCCATGCGTGCTGCAGCTGAAACTCCACTATATCCTGCTGCTGCTTGCACAGTCTGTCCAGCATGTGCAAGGTGGAGTTCCACCTGGTGGGCATGTCGCATATGAGGCAGTGAGCGGGAAGGCCGAAGTTACGTTGTAGCGCAGACAGGCGAGCAGCGGCAGGATGTGAACGCCGGAAGCGTGAACAGACGGCTCGCACTTTATGCAGCAGCTCTGACATGTCGGGGTAGTTGTGAATGAACTTCTGCACCACCAAATTCAGCACATGCGCCAGGCAAGGGATGTGCGTCAAACCGGCTAGTCCCAGAGCTGCAACGAGATTTCGCCCATTATCGCACACCACCAAGCCTGGCTTGAGGCTCATCGGCAGCAACCACTCGTCGGTCTGTTGTTCTATACCCCGCCACAACTCCTGTGCGGTGTGGGGCCTGTCCCCCAAACATATGATTTTTAGAATGGCCTGCTGACATTTACCCCGGGCTGTGCTGAAGTTGGTGGTGAAGGTTTGTGGCTGACTGGATGAGCAGGTGGAAGAAGAGGAGGAGGAAGCCGAGTAGAAGGAGGAGGCAACAGGAGGCAAAGAATGTTGCCCTGCAATCCTTGGCGGCGGAAGGACGTGCGCCAAACAGCTCTCCGCCTGGGGCCCAGCCGCCACTACATTTACCTAGTGTGCAGTTAGGGAGATATAGTGTCCCTGGCCGTGCTTACTGGTCCACGTATTTGTGGTTAGGTGGACCTTGCCACAGATGGCGTCGCGCAGTGCACACTTGATTTTATCGGATACTTGGTTGTGCAGGGAAGGCACGGCTCTCTTGGAGAAGTAGTGCCGGCTGGGAACAACATACTGTGGGACAGAAAGTGACATGAGCTGTTTGAAGCTGTCTGTGTCCACCAGCCTAAATGACAGCATTTCATAGGCCAGTAGTTTAGAAATGCTGGCATTCAGGGCCAGGGATCGAGGGTGGCTAAGTGGGAATTTACGCTTTCTCTCAAATGTTTGTGAGATGGAGAGCTGAACACTGGCGTGTGACATGGTTGAGATGCTTGGTGACAGAGGTGGTGGTGTTGGTGGTACATCCTCTGTTTGCTGGGCGGCAGGTGCCAACGTTTCTCCAGAGGCGGAGGAAGAGGCCGAGGCGGCAGCAGCAGAAGAGGCCGAGGCGGCAGCAGCAGAAGAGATAGCAGGGGGAGCCTGAGTGACTTCCTTGTTTTTAAGGTGTTTACTCCACTGCAGTTCATGCTTTGCATGCAGGTGCCTGGTCATGCAGGTTGTGCTAAGGTTCAGAACGTTAATACCTCGGTTCAGGCTCTGATGGCACAGCGTGCAAACCACTCGGGTCTTGTCGTCAGCACATTGTTTGAAGATGTGCCATGCCATCCTTGAAGCTGCCTTTGGGGTGCTCGGTCCCAGATGGCGGCGGTCAGTAGCAGGCGGAGTCTCTTGGCGGCAGGTGTTCTGCATGTGCCCACCGCTCCCTCTTTTGCTACGCTGTTGGCTCGGTCTCACCACTGCCTCTTCCTCCGAGTGGCACGACCTTTATTCCATGTGGGGTTTAGGACCTCATCGTCCCCTGCATCGTCTTCCACCCAGTCTTGATCCCTGACCTCCTGTTCAGTCTGCACACTGCAGAAAGACACAGCATTTGGCAGCTGTGTTTCGTCATCATCATTGACGTGCTGGGGTGGTATTCCCATGTCCTCATCATCAGGAAACATAAGTGGTTGTGCGTCAGTGCATTCTATGTCTTCCACCGCTGGGGAAGGGCTAGGTGGATGCCCTTGGGAAACCCTGCCAGCGGAGTCTTCAAACAGCATAAGAGACTGCTGCATAACTTGAGGCTCAGACAGTTTCCCTGGTATGCATGGGGGTGATGTGACAGACTGATGGGCTTGGTTTTCAGGCGCCATCTGTGCGCTTTCTGCAGAAGACTGGGTGGGAGATAATGTGAACGTGCTGGATCCACTGCCGGCCACCCAATTGACTAATGCCTGTACCTGCTCAGGCCTTACCATCCTTAGAACGGCATTGGGCCCCACCAAATATCGCTGTAAATTATGGCAGCTACTGGAACCTGAGGTAGTTGGTACACTAGGACGTGTGGCTGTGGCAGAACGGCCACGTCCTCTCCCAGCACCAGAGGGTACACTAACACCACCACGACCATGTCCGCGTCCCTTACTAGATGTTTTCCTCATTGTTACCGTTCACCACAATAAGAAAAATATTATTTGGCCCAATGTATTGAATTCAAAATCAGGCCTTTTTTTACAGACACCTAACACTATCTGGCTATCTATTTAGGTACCGTATTACACTAATAAAGGCACAGCAGTAACGACAGATTTAGCTGAATATAAATTTGAGGCCTAGTATTTAGGCGCTGTATGACAGGTATACGTTTACGGACAGAATTAGACTTGGAAATGCACGGTAGCGTGTGAAGTTATTGTGGATGACCCTATCAGCACCTTGAATCTAATATACCCTTTTATGGATAGATTTAAAGTAGGCCTGATACAGCAGAAACCACTAATTTAGGAAATTGCTAAGTTGGGAATTGTATTTCAACCCTGAACAAAAATATATCCTTTGCCAGACAGCAGACAGTATTACAATTGGCTGGCCACAGCTGAAACACCAGATTTAGGGTACTGCTATTTTGGCAATTGTATTTCACCCCTCAATAAAATAGCAAGCACAGCCAAGCCCATGATGTAGGATATGGCGTAAAAATAACCACACTATTGATGGTTAAATGCACTTGGTGACAGCTTGACCCTGATGTAGGATATAGCCAAAAAATAACCACACTATTGATGGTTAAATGCACTTGGTGACAGCTTGCCCCTGATGTAGGATATAGCCAAAAAATAACCACACTATTGATGGTTAAATGTACTTGGTGGCAGCTTGTGTTGGCGCACCACAAGACACAAAATGGCCGCCGATCACCCCAGAAAAAAGTGACTGAAAAACGCTCTGGGCAGCCTAAAAACTGAGCAATTGAATAGCAGCAGTTCAATGATCCACAGCTGTAGATCGATCACTACTGTTTTGGAGGAGTTAATCACTGCCTAATCTTGCCCTAACAGTCGCAGCTGCAACCTCTCCCTACACTGTTCAGAGCAGAGTGACGTGCGGCGCTACGTGACTCCAGCTTAAATAGAGGCTGGGTCACATGCTGCACTGGCCAATCATAGCCATGCCATTAGTAGGCATGGCTGTGATGGCCTCTTGGGGCAAGTAGTATGACGCTTGTTGATTGGCTGCTTTGCAGCCTTTCAAAAAGCGCCAAGAAAGCGATGAACACCGAACCCGAACCCGGACTTTTACGAAAATGTCCGGGTTCGGGTCGGTGTCACGGACACCCCAAAATTCGGTACGAACCCGAACTATACAGTTCGGGTTCGCTCATCCCAAATAGCAACCTCCTCTCAGGGCGGGGGGGTGGGATGGTCATGTATTTTGCACTTATATTATTATGGTAGATGTGTGCCTGCACATGTCTAGAGGCCCGCTGTCATGGCTGAGGATGGGGAAAACCCTCAGCCCTGCGATGCCAGAAGATGGTTGGTCGTTGCAAGACCAGGACAGGAATCAGGTCATCTCCTATCACATCCCTAATTCTGACCCTGTCTCCTAGCTGTATGAGCCGACTCTGATGGTAGGAGGGCTCATACTCTGGAACTTAAGATTCCTACTAGCCCTCAGGCTGGCCTTGGAGTAGGAGCAGAGTAAGACGACCTGTTCCTCTTAGATACGGACGAACAGGAGTCTCACTGGCCAAGCTACAAAGACAGGGGAACATAAACAGCATATGGCAGTGGCAGGTAAGTGAAACAAGTACAACACCTACCTGCCACAGACACAAAGCCTGGAACCCATGTACAAGTGCTGCTGTCCACAACAACATAAACGGACACAGCACACTACACATAACACATCACACAGGAAGCCAGGACCATAAGCTTCAATAAACAAAGAGACCAAAGAAACATCTTAATAACATCATGTATAACTTATGACCACAAGGGTGGCCCTCACTGGCAGATGGTATATAACCAGGAGGATGACTCCAGCTAACCATGGCTGAAGTACCCCTCAGATACTGGCTTCCAGCAGGAGCTAAATAGCCCCAAGTAGCCACACCCAGTGTTCACACACAAAGAAGGGAATTAACCCTTCCAAAACCAGGCAAGGGATGGAAACTACTTAAATGGGAAAAAGCACAAAGAAGCACACACTTCACCTGTTACCGCGGGCAACAGCATGCGTGGCAACCATGTCCTGGGGATCAGTCATAAGGCCGAGACACTGCCACAACACCACATGTTGCCACAGGCAACCACAAGTGAAGGAAGGTGTCACAGTGCACACATAACAAACCCCGTGCACACCAGACATAGAAAGTGCATACATAGATACATAGACAGAGACAACCGCACACATCAACAGTGAGGCACCTAGCAACCAGCTCAGGCTGCTACACTGCCAAATACACCTGTTGTCCGCGGCAACCGCACTTGAGGCAAACTACTAATAGTCCCCAGCTGCAGTTGACAAAACTCCCAGACCACGGGCAACTGCATGCGGCTCCCAAGGAGTCACGACCATGAACATGGGCACGACACCCACACAGCGAGACCCTAATTGACAGCAAACAAATTGAGCACAAATAATGTGCTGACGACTAGACACGAGTGGTTTGAACGCTGTGCAATCAGAGCCTGGAGTGAGGCATAAACGTTCTAAACCTGAGTACAACCTGCATGGCCAGGCATCTAAGTGCAAAGCATGAGCTGCAGTGGAGTAGACACCTCAAAAATCAAGAAAGGTCTCTGGCTCCTGTTTCCTCTTCTGCTGCAGTCTCGGCCTCTTTATCCTCCTCTAGAGTGACAGTGGCACCTGCCACCCCAAAAACAAAGGATGTGGAAGCAACACCACCACCTTGGTCACCAAGCATCTCCACAATGTCCCATGGAAGCGTTCAGCTCTCCATCTCCCAAACACTGGAGCGGAAGAGGAAGTACCCTCTACCCTGAATGCCAGCATGTCAAAATTACTGGCCTTTGAAATGCTGTCATTCCGTCTGGTGGAGATGGAGAGTTTTAAAAGACTTATGGCGATGGCAGTATGTCGTGCTCAGCCGCCACTACTATTCAAGGCGAGCCATCCCTTCCCTGCACAACCAAGTGGAATACAAAATTTAGATGTGCAATGTGCAACGCCATCTGTGGCAAGATACACCTCACTACGGATTTGTGGACTAGCAAGCACTGTCAGGGACGTTATATCTCCCTAACAGCACACTGGGTAAATGCAGCAGAGGCTGGGCCTGAGGCGGGTAGAAGTTTGGCGCATGTCCGTCCACCACCGAGGATTGCAGGGCGCTTCTCTTTGCCTCCTGTTGCTTCCTCCTCCTACTCCGCTTCCTCATCCTCTACCGCCTCCTCATCCGGTCAGCGTAACACCTTCACCACCAACTTCAGTACAGCCAGGGGTAAATGACAGCAGGCAGTTTTAAAACTTATCTGTTTGGGGGACAAACCCCACACCGTGCAGGAGCTGTGGAACAACAGACCGATGAGTGGTTTGTGCCAGTCAGCCTCAAGCCCGGCCTGGTGGTGTGCGATAATAGGCAAAATTTCGTAGCAGCTCTGGGCCTAGCAGGTTTGACGCGCATCCCTTGCCTGGCTCATGTGCTGAATTTGTTGGTGCAGAATTCCTGAAAGATTACCCCAATATGTTAGAGCTGCTGCAGAAAGTGTGGGCTG
Source organism: Bufo gargarizans (assembly GCF_014858855.1). Classification (NCBI taxonomy): domain Eukaryota; kingdom Metazoa; phylum Chordata; class Amphibia; order Anura; family Bufonidae; genus Bufo; species Bufo gargarizans. The sequence continues at coordinate 259,162,273 of NC_058084.1, forward strand.
TCTGTGCACGCTTTTGGCGTTCTCAACCTGCTGCTGCTCGCCTGTCAGCGCTGCAGCATAACTTCGGCCTTCCTGCTCACCGCCTCACATGCGATGTGCCCACAAGGTGGAACTTGACCTTGCACATGCTGGCCAGACTGTGCGAGCAGTAGCAGGCGATAGTGGAGTTTCAGCTGCAGCACGCACAGGTGAGTTGCTCTACGGAATAGCACCACTTCACCACCAATGAGTGGGCCTTCAAGCGAGACCTGTTTGCCTTGTTGTGCTGTTTTGAGTACTCCACCAACATAGCCAGTGCCGATGACGCCATTCTCAGCGTTACTATATCACTTCTATGTCTCCTTGATAAACGCTTTGGGCAATTATGGAAGAGAATATGGCAGAGAAGGAGGAGGAAGAGGGATCAATTACAAGGGTTGCAGGCCAGTCATTCACAAGTGGCTCTGAGGGTGGGTTCCTGCAACAATATAGGCCAGGTATACAATTGTCCATCTAGGGCACAGTTCTGGAGGATGACAAGAAGGAGGAGATGGAGGAGGAGGAACCGTGTTTACAGCAGAGTGGCATCCAAACCAGCTCATGGGCATCACTTGGAGTGGCTGGGAGCATACAGAGGACACAGATGATACACCTCCCACAGAGCACAGGTTGTTGTTGCCTCTGGGCAGCCTGGCACACATGAGTGATTACATGCTGCAGTGTCTACGCAACAACCACAGATTTGGCCACATTCTAACTCACACTGATTACTGGGTGGCCGCGCTGCTAGATCCCCATTACAAGGACAACATACTGTCCTCGATTCCGGCACTGGAGTGTGATCAGAAGATGCACAAGTACAAGTGCACGCTGGTCGACACGCTGCTGATGGCATTCCCACTTGACAGCAGGGGCTCAGTGGAAGCACAAGGGGAAGGCTGAGGAGGAGGAAGAGGTCGCCAATGCAGCTGGGGAACCACTAGCACCTCAGAAGGCAGGGTTAGAATGGCCGAAATGTGGAAAAGCTTTGTCAGCACGCCACAACAACCAGCACCACCAGCTGATATGGAATGTCTTAGCAGGAGGCAGCATTTCAGCAACATGGTGGAGCAGTATGTGTGCACACGCCTACACATACTGACTGATGGGTCTGCACCCTTCAACTTCTGGGTCTCCAAATTAGGCACATGGCCTGTGCTTGCCCTTTACGCCTTGGAGGTTCTGGCCTGTCCTGCAGCCAGTGTATATTCTGAACTTTTGTTTAGCACGGCAAGGGGCGTTATCACATACAAGCGCAGCCGTCTGTCCTCTGCAAATGTGGACAAGCTCACGTTCATTAAAATTAACCAGGCATGGATCCCACAGGACTTGTGCAGAATAAAAATGTATACCGGCCTCACCCAGCCATTGTTCCACTCCAGCGCACTTTCTCATTGTTTTATTTTTTATATTTCCCAATGCTTTGGGGTCTACCCTAATTTAAACAAACAAACAAAAAACAAAAAAAAGCTTGGCTACCTCCTCCTCCACGGCCGCTTCCACCTACACCACCCCGTCCCACCGCCTCCTCAACCTTTTTTCCTCCATATGGACTTCCACCTCCTAGATCTATATTATTATTTTTTATTTTTACATATTTTATGTTATTTTAAGTAATTTCCCTATCCAGATTTGTTTGCTGAGCACTTGCCATGCTCTTAAGCTCTTATTTTTTTGCCATTAAGTACCTTTGCGGCCTGCGCTGTATTTGTGTCGGTGAAAGAAAATCTGTTAAATCCATATGTTTCATTGTTGGTGGGAAAACAAAAATGTTCTCTTTGGCCAGAAAATACCTTTGCGGCCTGTGCTGCATATGTAACAGCCAGGCAAATAGATACACTAAATTCATCTGTTGGATTGTGGGGTGACATATTCACAGTTTGGTTTTTCAACTAACCCTGCGGCCTGCACTGCATATGTGACAGCCAGGCCAATAAATTCTGCAAATCCATCTGTTTGCATGTGGGGTGATATTTCCACGGTTATTAGGCCAGTCATTCACAAGTGGCTTGGATGGTGGGTTCCTGCACCAACATAGGCCAGGTACACAATTGTACAGCCAGGGCACATGTGCAATACACCATTTTTACAACCCTGACACAGAAAGATAATTTATCTGTATGTTCAATCTGTGGCTGATCTTCCTACAGCAATTTTTTGGTGGGCACAATGCAACATGTAAAATAAATATTAATAATTTAATACTTAATTTGTCTGTTAGTTTGGTGGGTGACATTTTTTTTTTTTAAAGTACACCTGCACATGTGCCAGGGACAATAATATAGTTAATCCATCTCTGAATTCAGGGGTTGACATATTTCCACATTTGGCTATGATATACCCCTGCTCTACATATCGGACAGGAAAATAACTTTCAAAAGTTCTTCTGTTACATTGTTGGGTGTAGGCGCGTTGCTAGGGTCTCAAAAGATCTGGGGCACAAGCCCCAATAAATATGGGCAGCAGCACTATACAGCAGCACTTACCGGTCACATCCAGGGCCTCCAGATGACGTCTCCTCTCGGTCATCATCTTCTCTGTAGATCTTCTCTCTCATCATCTTCTCCACTCAAGGAGTAAAGGGCAAGCTCAGGCCATGTGCCCAATTTGGAGACCCAGAAGTTGAAGGGTGCAGACCCATCAGTCAAGTATGTGTAGGCATGTGCACACATACTGCTCCACCATGTTGCTGAAATGCTTTTCCACATGTTGGCCATGCTAACCCTGCCCTATGAGGGGCTGGTGTTGCCCCATCTGCGTTGGTGACCTCTTCCTCCTCCTCAGCCTTTACCTTGTGCTTCCACTAAGCCCCCGCTGTCAGGTGGGAATGCCATCAGCAGCGCGTCGACCAGCGTGCGCTTGTAGTCGCATATCTTTCGATCAGTAACAGACGTCTTTACTAAATTTAGTTCCCTGTCAGAAATGCAGAGCAGAGTTTTTTCACCAGCAAAGATGGGTTAATGTTAACCATCAATGTAATAGACGAATTTTAGAAATTTAAGTCCCTGTCACCTATGCAGAGCTGGGGTTTTTATACGGCAAAAATGGTAAAATGTCACCCAAGAATGTAACAGAAGTTTTTGCACCCTGCTCCCTCTTTTACTGTGCTGGTGCCTCTTTGCGACAGCCGCCTCTTCCTCCAAACTGCACACGTCACTCAAATGACCTCATCATCTTCCACATCATTTTCCACCCACTCTCTACCCCTGCGCTCCTTGTGGATCTGCAGATTACAGAAAGCGTCAGCAGTTGGCACCTGTGTTTCATCATCAGAGACGTGCTGCGGTGGTCTTCCCATGTCCTCATCCTGAAACATAAGTGGTTGAGCATCAGTGCACTCAATCTCTTCCACTTCTGGGGCAGGGCTATGTTGATGTCCCACGGAAACCCTGCTAGAAGAGTCATCAAAAAGCAGAAGAGACTGCTGCATGACTTGCGGCTCAGACTGCATGCCTGATTTGCAAGGGGGTGAGTTGAAAGACAGATGGCCATGGGCTGTAGGTGCCAACTCTGAGCTTTTCATGTGTGGGAGAAAATGTGAAGGAACTGGATGCACTGTTAGCCAGCCAATCTAGTATCACCTGTACTTGTTCTGGCCTCACCATTCGTAGAGCCACATTTAGGCCTACCAAATAATGCTGAAGGTTCTGTTGCCTACTCGCACCTGAGGAAGGTGTTTCACTTGGGCGTGTAGCTTGCACAGATAGACCATGTCCTCTACCTGCAACAGAAGCTCCACCAACACCAGGGCCACGTCCCTTATTTGACGCTCTCCTCATTCTTTGCGTTCACCAACAAAACTAACAGATGGGTTATGTCATGCTACAATGTAACCGCCAATAGTCAACAATTGAGTTCACTGACAGTAAGGCTGTGTCAGTGTTTCAGTTGCTGTTTGTGTGTTAGTTGTTAAATAAAAAAATAAAAGTTGTAGGTTTTAAGTGTTTTGTGTAGGTTTATTTGTCCTTTGTCTAAGCGTCTTATTGTCTCCGTGTTTGTGTTAGTTTTAATTTTTATTAGTTTATTTTTATTTTAGTTAGGGTGTGAGTTTGTATCACTTTTTATTTATTTACTTTTTTTAAGTTTATTTAAAAATAAAATAAAAATGTATATATATATATATATATATATATATATATATATATATATATTTGTGGTCACGGCTGTGGATGCGAGGACCTTGTGTAAGAAGAGGGGGACAGGCCTGCCCTGTTTACTTACCTCATACCTGGACTTGATGGCTGGTGGTGTGCCCTTAGCCATGAACGAGGGTAGGCCTATAAGGGGGCAAAGAATAAGCCAGGTAGCGTAGAAAAGGGAGTTTATTATACATGCAGAACGTCATAAAACCAGACTACAGAAAGCCTCGGATATCTCCCTGTGTGGATTCAGAATGTACCGCCCATAGCATGCAGAGTGCCAGCGACCCATTTTTTGGATGATGTGAGCTAGGACATTATACTTTGATGCTGCGGATGCAGCCCCAATGCGGAAAGAATGCCCCGAAATGGTTTTTGGATCATGACCTAAACCTGCCACTAGGGAACGGATGTGTGAAATGAACTGGGATGACGTGATGGATCTGACTTTGCTTCCCTTCAAAGGGCTGTCTTGGGCCAAATCGCCCAACACCGCCAAAAGCCGCTGGAGGACCTGAACGGGGCACCATTCGTTGAAAGTGGGGAAGTGCCTGATCCCCACTGGTGGACCGACTTGGGATGTCTTGGATGAAGCAAGGTACAGGATGTACTGGTCGCCATGCCGGACCAGCTGGCCCCTAGTTATACCTTTGGTTTTAGCAGAGGAGCTGGTGAACTCCCCTGGCCTTAAGAAACCATAAAAGTTGAGGTACATGGCTGCTTTGACCACGGTACTAGCAAGGAGCCCAAAAGGATTGCCATCTAGGGAGGTGGATAACTTCCTGAAGAGTTCCCCTGACACCGGCTGTAAGAGTGCTTGCCCCCCCCCCCCCCGCTACTCTTTTGAATGCCCCTAAGGGTGGCTTTTATTAGCTGTGACAGGAAAATCGACCTACAGTCCAGATCGTCCAAGGAGAGGAAATGCTGTACCCCAGCCAGGTATAGCTTTATGGAGTTGTAGGACAGTTTGAGCTCCAAATGGCAGTATGCCAAGAAAGCCATGATGTATGCAGTCTTGCCGGTATCATGTCTTTGGTGAAGGAGCATGAACTTGTGGAACACATTCCAGCCTGTTCTATAGTTTCTGGACGTGTTGAACGACAAAGAATTTCTCACCAGACTTTTTGCTGAATCAATGTATGATTTTAATCCAAAATCAGAGTTTGGAACACAGGAGGGGATAAACCCACTTGGTCCGCCTCCGGCAAAGCCTGGAAAAAATTATGAAAATAAAATTGTGACAAGGCATCTGCAGCGATATTTTGTGTACCCTGGATATGCCTGCAAGTTACATGAAAATTGTGACGGAGGGAAAGCCAGACCAACCTACGGACAAATTACATGATGAACGGAGATTTAGATCTGCCTTTGGCGATTATGTCTACCACCGCCTGATTATCGGTGACAAAAACTACAGATGAATTGGCCCATTGACTGCCCCAAACTTGAGCTGCCGCTACAATGGGGTACACCTCTAGTAAAGGGGAAGACTTTAAAGCTTGCTGCGCAGAAGACACCTCTGTGGGCCAGGGACCAGCAAACCACTGATTCCCACTGATTGCTGCGTAACCTGCAGAGGCCGCGGCGTCCGTGAAGATCGTGGCCGATGTGGGACCCCATTGCGGAACAAACAGGGAGACACCATTCCAGCTGGCGAGGAACGTGTTCCACATTGCCAAATCCGCGATCGCTTGACTGTCTAAGCAGATGAGACTATCCTGCTTGGGGGCTGATGGAAGCAGCTGTAACAACTGGGAGGTGAAAGCTCTGCCCTGCAGCATGATCCTAGTAGCAAATTTCAACATACCCAGCAAAGATTGTAACTCCACTAGTGAAACTTCTGGAACCTGCTGCTTTGGAGATCTCTTCCCTGATTTTGGCAAGCTTCTCCTCCGGAAGCCTAGCTTGCATTTTTATGGAGTCCAAAACTATCCCTAGAAAGGTGATTACCGTCGAAGGGCCTTCTACCTTTGAAGAGGCGACGGGAACATTGAGCTCGGAGAAGACCTGGAGAAGGGACCTGAACTTGCTGGGTCTGTTGCCTGGAGATTCAACCAACAGGAAATCATCCAGGTAATGGATGACCAGCGGGCAATCACAGCAGTTGACTAAAATCCAATGCAGGGCCTGCGCAAATTGGTCAAACAGCCAGGGACTGCTCTTGGATCCGAAGGTCAGATGGCTAGCAAAATAATAAAGATTTTGCCATTTGATGCCATAAAACCTCCAGAGCTGCGGGTGAATGGGGAGAAATTTGAACGCGTCTGCGATATCTGCCTTGGATAGCCAAGCCCCTCTGCCTACCTGGAGAATGAGATGTATGGCTTCATCAACTGAGGAGTACCTCATGGAGAACTCTTCAGAGGGAATCAGAGAATTTAAACTCGGGATGTCGGAACCATGAGGTGCAGAAAGATCATAGATGAGACGTTTTTTTATTTGAATTTTTTTTGCCACAATGCCGTTAGGGCTGACCCTCCGAGAATCAAAGGGGACAGCGGAAAATGGCCCTATGAGGAATCTCTTTTCTAGCTCCGATTGTATGAGGATTCCTACTGAGTCGGGATCCTTGGCTGCTGAGAGGAGATTGGGACCCTCCCAAGTGGACTGGGGAAGTGCGACCAGACCCATATGGAAACCCTCGGAAAACCCGACTGTGAGAAACTGAACAAAACAGGGATTGGGATGGTTATGTAGGAGAGTTGCCAGGAGATGCACATTGACCTCGACTAGTCAGGAGGTCCTGGAGGAACGCTGTGGGCATGTTGTAATGGGGTGGGCTCTAAAGCAACCAGAGCAAATGTGCAGGGCTCTACATTTATTATAATTACATATGGCCATGTTGTAATTGTTACATAATTGACTATTACCCAGGAAAACTATGGGGCGGCCTAATTTATTGGTGGGTGGAGCGGGTCTTTGTGCAAAACCAGAGGTGCTGGGAAGGAACCTGCCCTGAGAGACGGGAGGGACCACGTTGGGGCACCAATCTGACGAGTGGAGGATGGAATTGCACGAAGCACATGCTGGAGCCTTGAGACCAGCAAAATGGTGATAAAAGAGCTCCATATCCATGGATGCCCAATTGGTGGTGTGCTGGAACTGGGCCAGAGTGGCGGCCGCCGTAGCGGAAAACGAGCGATGTTAATCATAAAAAGCGTGTCCGCCATACTTGTGGCCCAGATCCGTGACCCTGTACAGGTAGGTGTCCAGTTCCTCCAGTCTTCCAGGGCTGGCGGAGCAGATGATGTCCCTGTACAAGCTGAAGGCCAGGAAAAATTCAGGGATAGACAATTTTTTGTTGAGGCGGATGTCCCTGGCTTTAAGAGTGATGAAAACGTCACCGCAAGCAATGGTCCTATTGTCGATGGTGTCATGGGTAGCAATGAGAATGCTAGCTAAATTGCCGTCCTTGCCGTCTAGAATATCCCTCCTGATGTTATCTGGGACAAAGTGTGCCGGAGCTACCTCAGGTGTAAATGAAGCCCTACCTGGGGAATGGGAACAAGAAGCAGCGACCAATGGAACCGGAGGGACTAGGTGACAGTCCTCTGGATTCTACCGCAACCAATCTGGCCTGCATATCTGAGACAGTAGTGGCAATGTTGTTAATTGTGGCATGTAACTGTGCCAATGATAGCTGAATAGTTGACATGGGTACTTGATCCTCTGGAGGAGCCGTTGGCTCGGATACCAGGAGTCGGTATAGCTCCGCCTTCCGAGCCGATGCAGGGTAACAAATCCCTCGGCTGTTGAGTTCTTTGATCAATTTAGGATTGTCCAACTCCTGAGCGACATGGTTCTGCTGTGGGCGGAAGCGGAAGACTCAGGGATTGATAAGGATTCCTCGTGGTCTGATAGATAAGACATACTGTGGGAGTGAGAAATGATGACAGAGTTAAAGGTCGGAAGACCCCGGAGTAAATAGTGCCCCGTGACAGTGAAAAATAAAAATAAAAATTATATTTCATATATATATATATATATATATATATATATATATATATTTTTATATTTTTTTGTGCTGGTGCAGACCCTAGTGTGAGCGCTTCCCTGTGTGGACCTGAAAAGAAAGTGACAGCTGGTGATTATGACGTGACTTAACCGTAGAGTGAGTGTACTGTGAGAAAGGTGTGCCCCGAAGTGATAATGACTAGACGGTACCTGAAGAATGACCCAGGAACAAAACAAAGATGCAACAACAACTGGCCCTGGACCTGAAGTGTACAGGATGATGAAGTTAGTACACATGAGGCTGGGAAAGAAGTATTGCGTACATGGCAGTTTTCTATATTTATTTTTATATCCCCAGGAAGGCAGAAAACATGACCTCTACAACAGGCCATAAAGCCTGAAAACAAGTCAGGCACCAGAAATTATTAAATTAAAAACGTAAGCCTGCATGACGTGACAAGCAACAGAGTAAAACATAAACCTGGATGACTTTACAGGCTGCGCATTTAAGTTTAAAAATGTAAGCCCGAAGACGTAGCAGGCAACAGTAAATTATTGAATAAAAAACATAAGCCTGCATGACGTAACAGGCAGCAAGATTATACTTAGAGTACGAAGTACCCTGGATGACGTTACAGGCAGCATATTTAAGTTAAAACGTAAGCCCGCAGACGTTGCAAGCAACAGAATTGAGCATACATGGATGTACTAAAGCCGCAACCTGGACGATGTAGCAGGCATCAACATGAGATAATTGACAGTTAAAAATGTATGGTCAGGAAAACGTGACAGGCCACAAACATTTGCAAATAATTAGTTTAATTGAGAATTATTTATATATAAGCGTGAAACTTAAGCCCGAATGAGGTACCCAACCAGGGTATTATGACGGTGACCTATGGATACGGTGGGCAGCAGCAGACCCTGGGGCAAACCAGGCGCCTGATTGAAGACTGGCAAAGGTGTGTATGCTTTTTTTTTTATTCTTTTTTTCCCAGGTTTGGTTGTTTTATGTATTTATTAATAGTTATTTATTTATCCATTTTTTCTTTTGTATTAATATTTAAACTTTATTTTTCCCCCTAGTGAACTTAAGAATTCCTAGGTTAGGGTGTTTGAAACTTTATTAACCTCCTCATGTGTCCTATGGTTGTCCTGATGTGTGTTTTTTACTTTAAATAACACCCTCGTGTAACTTATGGTTGTCCTGGTTGGTGTTTTTTTTTTTTTTTTAAACTTTATTGACCTCCTCGTGTCTCCATGCTGCCAGCCTGGGGAGGACTCTGAACGGCAGCAGGAGTAAGGGGAAATGAAGGAGGACGAATATGACCGGGCAGAAAGGGGGAGGTGGTGCCAAGCTATCGCGGGACTTGCGGCACCTGAGAGAGAGAGAGAGCGAGGGACGCAGCACTGGGCGAGACAGAGCTTGTTATGGGATCCGACAGCCAAACTCAGCCGAATAAACCAAGTGGGCCGTGCTGGAAGAAGCAGACCGTGGCCAAGGTACCGGGGGCAGCAGGCAGGGACCGGAATACATGAACCGGAATATTATTATTTTTTATATTTATATTATGAGTGTATGGGGCCATGCAGGTAGCCGCGGTCGTGAGCGGGACAATAGGAGAGTTGGTTCTGGTGCTGGACCACTGCCAGCAAGGGGCCGCTGCCCCAGCCATGGACAGGCAGACGCAGGTGGCAGGGGCATCCGCCTGATCTGTGACTTTAGTTGTGGCAGCCGGCCCATAACGTCACAGGATGCCGAGGCTGTGGTGGCTCTCGTGGCTGATTCAAGTGCCACGGAGTCCTCAGCTTCGGCTTGCAGCAGCAGCACAACGCCTCCTGTAGAAGCAACCCCCACCCCCACAGAATTGTCCCCGCTCGTGTTTGAACACGGGGACACTGACCTGGACATTTTGGGGGAGGCAATGCTGGAGGCGGAATTACAGTTCAGCCCTCCAGGTGGACAGGACTTGTTGGAAGAGATAGGGGATAATGATGATGAGGAGGGGTGTTTACGCCAATAAATACCCCTTTGAAATCCCTTCCAACTGGTGTGGGTGGTGTCATCCACACAACCCCTGCACCTAGTAAGACCCAGGTGTCAGCGAGGGGACAGCGGAGCCCATTCAGGGGCTCCATGTCTGCTGTTCCCCTCAGTCCACTACTGTTAGGTACTGGGTCTGACATTGTAGATCAGGCATCCTCAAACTGCGGCCCTCCAGTGCACCACCCCCTCGGACAGGAGGTCAGTGCGGAAGTCGCCTGTTTGGGCTTCGCCCTGGCAGCAGATGATGTTACAGTTGGCATTTGTAACCTTTGCCATGCCAGAGTGAGGAGAGGGAGGTTGGTGGTTTAGCTGGGTACCATACAGTTCTCACCCAGCAGATGCGACTGAACCACTGGCGGAGTGGGAACAGATAAAGGGTGGTCATAGCAGCAGCGCCGCCAGAAGTGTGCAGGGGACAGCAGCTCCTGCCACTGTACAGCAGCCACCCCAACCACTTCCAACAATTGATTCCCACTCTCTCTACCAGCAACCATACCTCTGCCACCAGTGCACTCTCCTCTATCTTCTCCTCCCCTGCTGTCTGGCACCAGCCATCTGTTGCAGACGCTTTTGAACGCACCGCGCCCTACGCCCCCGGTGACCCACATGCGCATTCACTTAATGGGCTCCTTACAGGGGAGCAGGCCCAACCCAGGTGGCGTGTCCCCAGCCACCATTACTTTGCCGGGACTGGCATCCCTGCCCTACACCAGCACCTTGCGCAGAATGTATGACTGTCACTTGATCATGCTGTCAGCGACAGAGTGCATCTCACAATGGATGCTCGGACCAGCAGACATGGGCAGAGACGATTAGTTTCACTGCCCATTGGGTTTTCCTCCGAGGCGCCGGGGAGGGATCGGTGGCATCTGAGTTTGTGGTGCCGCCCCGGGGTGTCCAGGGGAGAAATGCTGCTCTTCCGCAAGCCACTGTCTCCACGACTGATGAGCCCCCAAGCAAGCGTTCCCATTGCTACGCAAGTGTGGGGCACGTCCGCTACCAGACCGTGCTCCAGCTTGTGAGCTTAGGGGACCGGAGACACACTGGACCTGATGTTCTGGTCGCACTACAGGATAAGGTCCAGAAGTGGCTGACACTCCGAAGGCTCCCGGCAGGTATGGTTGCCTGTAAAAATGGCAGCAACCTACCCACCGCCCTTCATGCTGGCAGTCTCACACACGTGCCCTGCATGGTACATGTCCTCAACCTTGTGGTAAAGAAGTTCCTCCACACATACCCAAGGTTGAGTGCCATTGTGAAAAGGGTATGTAGGATTGCCAGCCATTTTCAACGCTCGCCAACCGCCTCTGCGTCCCTGTCCAAACTGCAGCGTGACAACAGCCTGCAACCAGAGGCTGATTGTGGACAGTGTGATGCAGTGAAACACATGCTGGAGAATAAAGAGAATGCCAAGAGTGTGCAAAGCAGTAATCAAAGCAAAAAGGTGGCTACTTTGAAGAACCTAGAATATGACATATTTTCAGTTGTTTCACACTTTTTTGTTATGTATATAATTCCACATGTGTTAATTCATAGTTTTGATGCCTTCAGTGTGAATCTACAATTTTCATAATCATGAAAATAAAGAAAACTCTTTGAATGAGAAGGTGTGTCCAAACTTTTGGTCTGTACTGTGATTATATATATATATATATATATATATATATATATATATATTGTAAGGGATTGTCTCTTATTTGGAGGTCATTGTCACAGAAATATCTTCATAACCACTGGGTTTCAGGTCCAAACAGTGCGATTTATTTTACACTCTTCATACACAACATGGCATAAAACAAAAGCCTGCCCATCTGGGCTCTACCTAAACATAATAAACATCGTAACCCTTACTCGGCTAATCGATAGCGTTCCCACATGGAACCAGGTGTGGCTTACCCCAGACATACAGTGCACAAGCCCTCAGGCTGTAACAAATGCAGTACCTTTGGAGGGGGTTGTGGTCTAGCAGTCCTCCTGACTCTGACCTTTCAATGCTTGTTCCTGAGTGTCACTGAGTCCCCCAAAGTCCCCCAATTGCCACTATATATATATATATATATATATATATATATATATATATATATATATATTATGTTTATCACCTATTCTATTCACTTTGTTGTATTGGATTATATATTTTCATCCTATATGTATCACAATTATTTTTTTCTTTATTTTATCAAATTATTTTATTGCTATTTTTAATTATGCATTTAATCAATTCATTACTCATCCTTTTTTATTGCTCTATATTAATTATGCACTTAATTATGTATTATTTAACCATTCATATATGATATATCATGTGTATTTTTTTCACTTTTTTGATGCTCCGTTCTTAAATTCATTATTTAGCACTTTATATTTGTGTAGTTATTTTTGTATAATCATGTAGTTACATGTTTAACTGATAAGTTAACAGATTTTTGTGTGGTTGCACAGTTTGTGCATGTCAGGAGATGGTTTCCTTTAAATGTACTATTGTATTTACTTACTCATCCATTTCAGCTTAAGGACCTTCCTGGGGGAGTGGTTAACCGTCCGTGATGCAGGCGGGCACGTGACAGGCCATCACGTGTCCAGCGCATCATGGGGGCGTGGTTGTGCCTGTGGTTGCCTGATTGGCCATCGGGCGGCCGCGCCAGCTCCCCTGTCTTCTGTTGTGGCGCGGGCGGGCACGTGACAGGCCATCACGAGTCCGACACATCAGGGGGTGTGGTGATGTGTGTGATCACCTTACTGGCCATTGGGTGGCCGCGCTCATCCTCCCATCCACTTCCTATATTGTCAGGCCGCACATATGAGCGCTTTTTTCCATGATTATGACATTGGATGCAGGCGAGCTGGGCACTTTAAAAAGGAGCACACATGCAAGGAGAGCCGCAACCCCAGAGGAAGGCATCGCCGAAATGCGCGTCTGGGTACGTGGCTCTCCTGAGGTGGATATCCTAATATACAATGGGTATGAGTTTATATTATGTAATACTGTGAAGTTAAAGTGTTGTGATTTTTTTACAGACTTGATATATACTATTTTAGTCCTGGCCCTTAAATAATGTTTCATGTATACACATTTAGGCTATTATGGTAGCCCTGTTATTATGCCATGAGCGACTGTCAGCAGATATGGAGATCTAGTTGATATTATGCACTTGCACTTTGCTGCGCTGTTAGTGACTACTTGTTGATATGGAGATTTTATTTATTACATGCACTTGCACTTTATACCCGCTGGGTGTAATATGTGCATATATATGCTTGAGAAAGACTGCAATGAGCAGTTGAAACGTTGCACAGGGGAAATAAAGCGGGTCATTTCACTTTTTATCCTGGAGTGCTGCCTGTTCTTTGAGAGATCTACAATTATTTTGACCAGCCTAAGGTCAGAGGATTTTGCACCCGGCTTCACCTACAAGTGCTGCTGTCCTTTCTTTGTGCGATATATATATATATATATATATATATATATATATATATATATATATATGAAAAAAGAAAACAAGCAGCACACAAAAACTATATGTGGGTGCCAAAAATCCTCCTGAGGGACCTGAGACCAAGGCCCCAAGTGTAGATAAGAGAGCAAAAAAAAGGCAGCACTCCAGGTTGTGATAAAAAAAAGTGGACGGTTTATTCACCCAACCAGCAGCAACGTTTCAGCTCTCTCTATGGAGCCTTTGTCTAGCTAGATGATGACAAAAAACACTTGCCAACTGCTGTGGCAGTCTGAAGACCGACAAGGAGGGCAGTGGGTGGAAGATGATGTGGAGGGGACAGTGGGTGGAAGATGATGTGGAGGATGATGAGGTACAAGACCCCACATGGAATCAAGGTCATGTGAGTGACGTGTGCAGTTTGGAGGAAGAGGCAGTGGTTGCACAGAGGCACCAGCACAGCAAAAGAGGGAGCAGAGTACAAAAGTGTCTGTTACTTTCTTGGGTGACATTTTACCATTTTTGTCGTATACAAAACCCTTCCATGACTTTTTTTAGAGCCATTTTAGTGCTCCAAAGTTCGGGTCCCCATTGACTTCAATGGGGTTCGGGGTCAAGTTCGCATCCCGAACTCAAACTTTTTTGCGAACTTCAGCTGAACCCGTCGAACCTGAACTTCCAGGTGTCCGCTCAACTCTAATTGCGACCACAAGGGTGAATAAAGTGTTTGAGAGTCATTTAAATATATATTGTGACACAGTGAGAGGTTTTGCCTGGGAAAACAGGTATTTTCCTCCCAGCATGTGCTGCTGGGCTTATTTATAGCCAGGGGAGGTCAAATACTGGACCAGATTTTAAATGCCAGGTTAGGTTTTGGCAGCACCTGGCTGTCATTAAATAGGCAGCTGGGCTTAGAATCCATGTCTCTATGTTGGGATCTGGGAGCGCTGTCCGTATCTTTTGCAGCCCCATTGAAGTGAATGGGTCCGCATCCGAGCCGCCAAAACTGCAGCTTGGATGCGGACTAAAACAACGGCTGTGTGCATGAGGCCTAAAGTGTGAATAAAACACTGAACTGCTTGATCCAAAGAACTTGTTTTTGCCTCTATACTGCGTCCGCTAATCCTGTCTACCAGAGTGAGTCCCCACAATTGGTGAAGGATGCGGGCAAGAGCAGTGAGGCTGGTGTTAATGCCGATTATTTTCTTTCTGCAGTTTTTTTAGACACAGTTGTATGTCGTACATTAAACCAGCTGTATTACAACCAGTGCCTCACGACAAAATGGAGGCTGTTGTGAAGGCCCTCATGGAGGCTAATCTGCAGCAGCCACAGACAAACCTGCAGCAATAAGGAGGCTAATAAGCAGCAGCAGGAGACTAACCAGTTGCTGCTACGACACGTGTGGCTTTGCAGACAGCAGGAGCAACCCCGAGCGTTGACGATGCCCAAAAAAAGCAGTCCGTGCCACGATTCCTAAGATGTCCCCAGCAGACAACATCGAAACCTATGTGGCAATGTACTAGAAAGTTGCCATCAAGGAAAAGCTACCCCGTGACCAGTGGGCTGAGGCAGTCGCTCCATTCCTGGCATCAGATTTTGGCAAGACTGGGGTAAATGTGTTGTCCCGGGCCCAGGGGGTACATCAGTGGGGGGTTTAAGCCAGCTGAGCCTGCAAGGAACCAGTATTATGACTTACTCCACCTCTTGCAAAAGTGGCTTCAGCCTGATGTGCTGAATATATGTTCTGGAGGGCTTTTCCATACCCTATCCAGCACTGGATTGGTAAGGTGTCTCCTGGCAATGCCCTTGAGATGATGGACCTGGTGGAATGCTATGAAGCTACCAGGAATCTAAAGGAGGGTTCTGTCGGGGAAGGGGTCGGCAAACCCCGGAAATCTCCACCCCAGGCCCGGAGATTTGAGCCGATAAAACCCGCCCAGGATGTACCCACGGCAGATCTGGCTCCAATAGTCTGCTGGCGGTGTCAGGAGCCTGGCCATGTAAGCTCTGACTGTCCCCATCGGGTTGAGCCCATAGACACTAACTATGGCTACAGTCAGTCGCTATATGCCAGGAGGCTGTGTGCAACAGTTACCCTAGAGTCTCTATATCATTTGTGCCAGGTGGAAGTGGAAGACACTCCGGCGGAGACTCTGCTGGATTCAGGGAGTCTGGTGACCCTAGTAAGGGATACCCTGGTGCGGTCCACTGAGTATACTGGCCAGAAAGTCAGGGTGATGTGCATCCATGAAGACTTAAAAGACTACCCTAACGCACTGGTGTCTCTAACCATGAGTTGGCTGCCGCCACAAATCTACATTTTGAACTCATAATAGCGAGAGACTTCCCAAGCTTCCCGACACTGTGGCCTGCTATGAGAGTGACTGATACCCTCAGGGGGAGACCAGAACCCTGGAAACCTGAGACCGAAGAGCCAGCGTTGTGGTGACCACCACTTCAGTGGAAGAGGGGGAGACAATCCCGCTAAGTGTGATGGTGGGAGACGTGAAGGACTTGCCGCTTGGTCCTGAATTGGCAGACCTCAATGTCTCCGGAGATAATATTAGTACCACCCAACGTCATTGTCCACATCGTCGGTACGCTTAAGCTTACCTGGACAATATTGTCATCCACAGTACCAACTGGGAAAGTCACCTACCCGAAGTGCAGGCTGTAGTGGACTCCCTTCGGAAAGCTGGCCTAACAGCTAACCCCAAAAAATGTGTGATAGGGTTAGAAGAGACTAAGTACCTGGGGTATGTCATTGGGCGCGGAGTCATCAAACCCCAAGTAAATAAAATAGAGGCAATACGGAATTGGCTGTCACCACTAGGCAAATAAAATCATTCCTGGGAATGGTGGGCTATTACATGTGGTTTGTTCCCCACTTTGCTACTCTAGCCGTGCCTTTGACAGGACTCTTGAAGGGACACAAGTCAATGATGGTTTGCTGGGATGATCAGGTGGAAGAGGCTTTCTCCGGGTCACCCGATGCCCAGGTCTACCGTCTGCTCAGTGTATAAATGAAAGCAACATGTGGTAAGAGGACCCCTTTGTGCTGCAGGAGATTTGCAGTACGCCAGACCTGCAGGGTATTGCGACAGTGAGGTCACAGTATGGGCAATTGAGGGTTACTCACTTTTCTGAGGAGAACCCTGGGCAGGCATGCAACAGTGAAGGAGAGGTGGACACTAGTTCCTCTGGGGCACACTTGGTAAATAGGGACCAGGCCTGATGGTATGTGAGGTGCCCTGGATGTTGCAGGTATTTTGAGTGCCTTAGGTAAGGTCCCTTTAAGAATCGTGACGCCAGTGCCTGTAACGGTGGCACACCGGTTTGCAGGAGGATTAATGGAGTACACAGTTGGTAAACCAAACATTGCTTTACTTCAGACAACAGTCCAACTTTATACAATCAGTTGCAGGGGTGTATAATGCAGTCCTTTACAGTATCATATGCACAGCAGGTTTACTTGATAGCACAGCAGGTTTCAATCTTGCAAGATACTTGGAGGGTAAACAGTTAATGCTTTGCAGTACAATGCTGCTCTATCCCCTCAGCTATTCTAGCTGGCTGGATCCCAAGGCCCGGATGCCTAATTGCTGGCTTAAATCCTTGGTATATAAAATCCTTTCTCCAGTATTGGCACTTGCTTGAGATTACAATACCTTCTTTTCCTAGCTGGCTTCATTGCTGGATAGGAAAGGTGGCTGCAGGTTTCTCCCAGGAGGTCCTCTCCTACTACTGGGGTGTCTCAACTGAGCTATCCTTAGCCTCAGGAGCTTCAGACTGACTAGGTGACTCCTCTAGTCCCCTGGAATACACCGGTCTCCAAGCAGGCTGTACTCCTTCTAGCCTCCTGGTGCAACTAGGAACCAGGACTGTCTAGCTGCATGTCAGGAGGAGGCCCTCAGCATATCTTGGGCTGGTGCCTTCTCACTTCTGTCTCCGCAGACTCCTGACTATGACCTAACCCCTCCCTGTCTGGGCCTGGACATTTATACTAGGGGCTCCCTATCTCCCTCTTGTGTCTGGAATGTCTAATTACACCCAACTAGGCCTGATAAGCATATAACAGGGGGAAACATACAAATGCAAAAACACACAGGAAATACATTACAATGTAAGATAAAGATAACATCACTGTCCCTTGTGAGCAGAAGTAACACGTTACCCAATTGACCCTTGTGTAGTGCCCACTCCTACCTAGTGGGACACTACAGATTAACCCTTTAGGGGGGAGGGCTCTGGTTACTGACACTTTTGGGGTGCTATTGTTACTGGCTAGTGAGGGCAGGCGGGATTGGCTTCAGGGTGAGGGCAGTGGCGGCCATCTTAACTGAATAGTGAAATTGCAGTTTTATGCAGACTGGTTGCTAAGGGCTGAATCTTATTAAATATGGAGTAAGTCAGTCTAATAGTAACTGATTCTGGAATATCATGTTATTAGTAACTAAATATATGAAAATTTAAATTAGGGTCTAAGTGTGACGGTTATCCTTTAAATAGGCAGCTGGGCACAAAAGCCATGTCTCTGTGTTGGGATCTGGGAGCCTTGTGTCTGGATGAAGGCTTGCTACCTGTTTTGCATAAAAACAGGTTGGTGCTGCTATCAGCAAGGACTCTTTGAGGCAGAATTGCCGCATGGTGTGTTTCACAACCACCCCCGTTTAAATCAGACTGACAAGCCAGGACACCCCAGCGGGGTGGACCGTGACGGGGGGGGGGGAGATACAGAATTACCCAAACAGTCATTCCTGGACCCCCTTATTTTCTGCTGCCACCATCTTCTTGTGGGAACGACTCTGTAATTGTAGGGTTAGGCGTTTGGATCACTCACAGATCAGCCCCAGTACCACACTACAATCTAACACTAATCAAGTCACAACACAGTTATGTCTCTAATACCGGTCGACTATAAAACAGGTAGGTCTCTTTAAGGCGTACAAATACTTTGTTGCAGTGGGGCTTAGAGCGACAAGAGAGAGAAACAATTTAAAAGATATCAAAATATCTTTTACTTTCAGTAACACAGAAGTGAAACAAACAATGCATGCAAAAATTTACAGAAAAAAATACAATAGCCAGCTGGGAAACAGGTGTAAAATAAACAGGGATAAAAAGAGAAATCACTATCTTGAACCTTGCCTATGCAAAATCCAGGCAATAACTTACGTTCCAACGGGCAGCCTATCGGCGATGTGACAACAGGGAAAAAAGCACTCTTCCATTGCGCATGGACTTTTATGCCCCATGTTGTGGGAGGGTAAGGGGGGTTGGCCCAGCCAATTGCTAGCCAAGGGCTGCACGGTGGGTGTTCCAGAAGGAGGTTTTGGGAGGGCTTGTTCGCCCCTCCCTGCTGCTGGCCAGGCCAGTTTTCCCTTTTTTTTTTTTAAATGACCCATATCTTTGCCGGCGTAATAAATATGAAAAAAAAATTGTGCTGGGTCCCCCATGAGTTTATGGACGATTCCATGGGTGACACCACACCTCTCTCCCCTCTAGGTGACTAGTAACCCGTTTCCCAGTCTGGGAAGACCCCAGAGCTGCCAAGTTTGGACTCTCCCGGTTTCTCTGGGAGAGGGGTGCATTTTGAGTGTACCTATATTTTTGCGTCATAATTCCATATAGCCCAAATATGCTTTTTGGGGTTCTCAGAGCACTGTTCATGTCTCTCCCTATGCATCCCCCCTCCCAGCTCTCTCTGCTTCAGATGTGTAAATTGACCAGGCTGCAGGGAAGTAGGCAACTAGCATGTGTTTAACTTTCATGGTTTCAAAGTGGCCAGGAGACACATGGTCTAGTGTTTTGTCCTTTGAAGCTGTCTGAGGTGTGAGGTGATCTCAGCAGGGGGTGATTAGAGTCTGTGGTCTACAAAGGGCTACAGGAATGCTCATATATTGACGTCCTGTTCCCTAGCTAAGGTAGAACTCTACTGTGGCTAGAAGCGGTTCATATTTTAAACTGACAGTCAACCGGATTCTACTCATAAAAATTTTTTTTAATAAGATCCGGACGGGGACGTGACATCGCGTCACAGTGTGAATTACCACTAGTGATGAATGTCAGGGCAATATTCAAATTTGCAATATTTTATAGAATATTCCCGAATTCAAATATTCGTTATATTCTACATTCTTATTTTTTTACTTGAAAATCAGCAAGGTAATGATCGCGTAATATGCAAATATTATGTGATCAATACAGGCATGGGTCAAAAACTAATATATAGCACTATAGAATATAGTTTTATATATTCGTTTTTAGAATATTCATCATTTTTTCCCCCTATCTGAACACATGATTGGCCCAAAAGCAATTTAAGCAGGGAGGACTCATTCATGACTTCAGATGAAAATAAAATAAAATGACAAATATTCAAAATATATATATATATATATATATATATATATATATATATATATAGAATTATATTGAATATAGTAACTTCGAGAATTCAAATATAGTGCTATATATTCGTTTTTCGGCTGAATATTCGAAAAACAAATATATAGCACTATATTAAAAATATTTGCAAATTCGCGAAGTTGTGATATTCAAGATAAAAATTTACTTTTTGAATATTCACACTCAACACTAATTGCCACCAACACCGCAAGGTGACTTATTTTTTATTTTTTATATGACTGTTTGTTTTGTCACTTGCCTAATTTGTGAATAAAACACTGAACTGTTTGATCCAAAGAACAAGCTGTTGCCTCTATACTGTTTCTGCTAATCCTGTCTACCAGAGCAAGTACTCATGTCTTTAACTTAAAAAGTTCAGTGTTTTATTCACACATAAGTAAAGTGACAACAAAAAGTCAATTTTAAGGAAAAAAAAAACTGTCACCTTGAGTCTGGTGTCTGTTTCACCCAAAGAAGGATGTGTTGCTGCCTGGTGTGAACAAAAGTCCATGTGCTTTCATCCAAACAAGATAGCTGGCCTTAATCCCGGCCCAAACTCTCAGGTTCCAACACAGAGACTGGCACAGCTCCACTGTTAGATGCAGGATAATCCACACTCAGCTGAGACTGCTGGCTGGGTTTTATATCCCTAACCAAAACCCGGCCTGGTATGTGGGGAACAGCCACCCACCCTGCACTTTGACTGCTCCCAGCAAGAGCCGGCCCGGATCGGCTTTACAGCCACACTAAATAACCAATAGTGTCAGTCAGCACTAGCTGCCACTGACACTTAAAATTACCTTCTCTTACCTCACCGAGACCAGGAACCTCGGTGACACATATCTTCCATCAATGACGGAGGAATCTGATTGGTTGGTATGGGCAACTAAGCCAGTTCTACTTTACACCAGTTTTGATAAATCTCCCCCACTGTATACTTACAGTGATGCCCATAATTATTCATACCCCTGGCAAATTTTGACTTGTAGTTACTTTTATTCAACCAGCAAGAAATTTTTTGACGGGAAATGACATAGGTGTCTCCCAAAAGATAATAAGATGATGTACAAGAGGCATTATTGTGGAAAAAAAATTATTTGCAGCTTTTATTTAGATTTGAGCAAAAAGTGTCCAGTTGCCGTAAAAAAGAAGAAGCCTTCAACCCAAAGAACACCATCCCCACTGTCAAACTAGGTGGTGGGAACCTAATGCTTTTTTTTTTTTTTAAGCCAATTGACCAGGGAAACTAATCAAAGTAAACGGCACCATGAAAAAAGAGCAATACATGAGGATTCTCAATGACAACATCAGGTAGTCTGCAGAGAAACTTGGCCTTGAGCACCAGTGGACATTTCAGCATGACAATGACCCAAAGCACACAGCAAAAGTGGTGAAGAAATGGTTAGCAGACAACAACATAAACATTTTGGAGTAGCCCAGCCAGAGTCCAGACTTGAATACAATTGAGAATCTGTGGAGGGAGCTAAAGATCAGGGTGATGGCAAGAAGACCCTCCAACCTGAAAGATTTGGAGCTCATTGCTAAATATGAATGGGCAAAAATACCTGTGGAGACAAGCAAAAAGCTGGTCTGCAATTATAGGAAACGTTTGATTGCTGTAATAGCCAATAAAGGCTTTTCTATTGATTATTGAGAAGGGTATGAATAATTTTGGACTGGACACTTTGCTCAAATGTAAATAAAAGCTGAGAAATCCCCCCCCCCCCCCCCCACAATATTGCCTCTTATACATTGTCTTATTATCTTTTGGGAGACAGCTATGTCATTTCCAGTCAAAAAATTACTTGCCCGTTGAAAAGTAACTTTAAGTCAAAATTTGCCAGGGGTATGAATAATTATGGTCAGCACTGTATATGTGTACACATCATTGTGTGTCGTCACACTGTACTAATCTGTGTGGGAGAAGTGACCGCTCACTGTGCGGATTGCACACAATACTGTATTCAGAAGAGAGTGCATGTAAGCGAGAGCGTCAGTAATAAGATCTATATCCTGCTTATAACACCATGGTTCTGACTGTAGATCGCTGCACTAACGTTAGCAGAAATATCTATTGTGTCTACAAATAATGGTAAATAACAAATTCCTGTAGAATACAAGTAGCTGCTAGCTGTGCTGTGTAACAGGATATGAGGGCGGGGCAGCAAAGTTTGTGCTGGTGCATGTGAAATCCACAGGAACACCCACAGATTCTCTCAGGAGATGAAAGCCCTGAGCAAGCTGATACTAGTAAGGCCGAATGTACACAGCTGTGAGCAGTCCGTGGAACCACGGGCTGGATTCCTGCTGAGAGCAGGAGCGCACGGCATCATTGGTTGCTATGATGCTGTGCGCTCCCTGCTGCCGCCGCAATACGGTAATACACTGGTATGATCTATACCAGTGTATTACTGTACTGTGGCGGCAGCAGGGAGCGCACGGCTTCATAGCAACCAATGCGCTCCTGCTCTCAGCAGAAATCCAGCCCGTGCATAGCAACCAATGTGCTCCTGCTCTCAGCAGAAATCCAGCCTGTGGTTCCACGGACCGCTCACGGCTGTGAAAAACGGCCGTGTGCATTCCGCCTAAGGCTACTTTCACACCTGCGTTAGGTGCGGATCCATCTGGTATCTGCACAGACGGATCTGCACCTATAATGCAAACGCTTGTATCCGTTCAGAACGGATCCATTTGCATTATTCTTTTTTTTTTTTAAGTCTAACTCAAAACGGATCCGCCCTGACTTACATTGAAAGTCAATGGGGGACGGATCCGTTTTCAACTGCACCATATGGTGTCAGTGAAAATGGATCCGTCCCCATTGACTTACATTGTAAGTCAGGACAGATCTGTTTGGCTCCGCGTCGCCAGGTGGACACCAAAATGCTACAAGCAGGTTTTGGTGTCCGCATCCAGAGTGGAATGGAGGCGGAACGGAGCCAAACTGATGCATTCTGAACGGATCCATTCAGAATACATTGGGGCTGAACTCAGGGCCGGCCTTTGGGGTGTGCGGGCTGTGCGGCCGCACAGGGCGCCATAGCAACAGGGGCGCCGGGCGGCTGACAGCTCGCAGTGTAATATGCGGCAGGCGAGCGAGCTGGCGGCAGCGGCTGGGCACAGAGAGATGAGCGCTTCCATTGTGCAAGCACTCATCTCCAGTCATCTGTATCGCCGTCCTCAGGACAGCAATACAGATGCCTGCCTCTGCTGCGGTAGGGGAGGGAGAGGCGTGTCCCTTTCCCTTCCTCTGATAGGCTGCCGGCCTAGTAGCCTAAACAAACAAGTGCAATTTTATTATGTGCTGCGCTACAGTAAGATATTGTTTATTTATTTTTAGTGCACAAAGGTATACATAGTCTTTAAATGATGAATGACCCCCGTATTGTACATACTGCTACACCAGACCTTTATAAACTATTTTACATACTCTAGGGAATTAGAGAAGCATTGGAACTGGATATGAAGCAATACTGTTTATGCTGCTTCAATAGACATGTATTCTACACAGATTAAGGAAAATACCGTATATTCCGGCGTATAAGACAACTGGGCGTATAAGACGACCCCCAACTTTTCCAGTTGAAATATAGGGTTTGGGCTATACTCGCCGTATAAGACTACCCCTCCAACAACATTTACTTTGGCATCAAGATCTATAGGTAATTGTTGTGCAATTTTCGTCTTTTGCCTCAGTACCATACTATGCCTTTCCAAGAATCTAGTACACCAGGATGCAGTGGCCTTAAATCTGTTGCTGTGATCTGGGTTAGATTTGGCTCACTGAAGTGCAAACAAACGTATTTTATTTTGTGTCACTACATAACCGTTTTGGCTATGCTCATTCACCATGTCTGCTACATGTTTTTCGAGTTCTGGCCAATGTGGGGTGCCTCTCCTTAATGCACACTTACCCCTTGGCATACTCTTTAATGCTTTTAATTTGCTTTCCAGTCGCAAACCATCTTTTCTGTTACTCCATATTGTCTTGCAGCAGCGCAGTTTTTATGTTCCATGGCTAAGTTTACAACTTTAAATTTGAAACTGGCTTCATATTTCTTTCTTCTTGCTGGTAGAGCCATGATGGGGTCTTGAATGTTAGCCATTTGTATACTGTACTGTATGTACTGGTGCTATACTGTATGGACCGATGCAGATACTGGTGCTGTATTGTATGTACAGGTACAGATACTGGTGTTGTACTGTATTCACCACCACATGTATCTGCTCCCCAGATAGACTCTGTTTTTTCACCACAGATAAGATGCACACCAAACTTCATTAGAGATCCGCCAACATTACAATTGGCTGAAGTGCAGATGCTCCTGCTCCCCCCCTGCCTTCCCTCAGAATCGCCAATTCAACCCAGTATACAACAACCAGCCAATCACAGCAAGCGATGTACCAGTATTTTCTGTGCACACTGCATACAAAGCCTGCTTGGATTGGGTGGGTCAGCTCTCCCTGCCTGCCCAGCCCTCCCTGTCTTCAAGACAATCTGAGCGGTAGTACGCAATGTGATACTGCCGGCATGAGAAAACCACTGAGAGCAGGAAGAGGGGGCTGCTTCAGGAGCGGCTGGCTGGGATGCAGCACACGGTGGCTCAGCTAGAGGGTGCCTGTCCCTGAAGCTGGAGAAGGACAGCTTCTCCAGTCTTGCTAGGAAGTAAGTTTCAGCACGCTGTATACCGGCATGTGAGACGACACCTGGCGTATAAGACGACTTTTGAGAAGATTTTCATGTGTTAAAAAATAGTCTTATACACAGGAATATACAGTACTTGCAAAGCACACCAGACTATTTTGGATTACATATGATTAGATTACCAAAGTGTCTCTTATCAGCTTGGATGTATCAGAAAAAAAGCAGCATGTGTAGTGTCCCACTAGGTAAATGTGGGCACTAAACAAGGGTCAATTGGGCCACATTGTCCTCCTAAGGGACAGTGGCAGTGTATTTTACAGTCCATTTTAATGTATTTTCATATGTATTTATGTGTATTCTCCCCTGTTAGCTGTGCAGCAGGCCTATTAGGGTGCAGTTATTCATCCTAGACACTAGAGGGACATAGGGAGCCCCTAGTATATATATTCAGGCCCAGACAGGGAGGAGTTAGTCTGTGTAGCCAGGAGTCTGTGGAGAGACAGAAATGAGAGGTCACCAGCCAGAGACAAGCTGAGGGCCTCCTCCTGACATGCAGCTAGACAGCCCAGGCTTCTAGTTGCCACCAGGAGGCTAGTGGAAGAATCATAGCCTCCCTGCAGTTCCTGAGCCTCAGTTAGCTCAGATTCACCCCAAGAGAAGAGTTTGCCTCCTGGGAGAAACCTGCAGATCCTACAAGCAGAGCAGAGCCAGTGTTCCAGCTAGTCAAGTAAGCTGAAGGGCAGAAGTACTAATAACCTAAAACAAGGGATATATACCTGAGGAAGATTGTTACCAAGGATAAAAGCCAGCATAAGGGTGTCCGGGCCTTGGGATAAGAACAGACAGGAGTTCTTAGGAACAGTGCACAGTATTTCCGAGGAGAAGGTACAACCTGATCTGTGAGTGTTGTTGTTACCCTCTGAGTATCTTGCAAAGAACATTATACCTGACGTTGATGTGAAAGCCTGCTTGTAATGTGAACCTGCTATATGGATCTGAACTTACAAAGAACTGTATAAAGTTTAACGGTTTCCAGTAAAGAAAAGTTTGGTTCACCACAACCTGTGTTCCTCACTTATTACAACTATAAATCGGTGTGCCACCGTCACAGGCACTGGTGTCACGAATCTTAAAGGGACCTTGCCCTAGGCACATTAAACATCTACAACATCCAGGGCACCTCACCCAACATCAGGCCTGGTCCCTACATATAGAGAGTGCCCCAGAGGACTTCTGTGCCAGCCTCTCCATCACTGCTCTACGCCTGCCCAGGTCTCCCTACAAACTGTGAGTAACCCTCGTTTGCCCATTAACCGTGACTTCAAATTGCAATACTCTGCAGGTTGGCGTACTGCACATGCCTTCAGTGTCTCCAGCCCTCTCTTCACCACGGCAGCAATGTTGGACAGGAGTTCCAGTCCGAAATTCATTTTGGTGGGCCACTGTACAGCTACATGCAAATGCCAACTGTTTTCACAGTGGCTGAGTGCAGCATTATGCTCAAAATGATTGATTATGGGTGTCCCTACAGCAATTTTGAGAAGCTGGACATGGAGAAAAAGTATTCTGGCTGGCATGCCTTTGTGCCTACAAGTCATCAAAGCCAGCTGATGTATCTTTAACCAGCTCAGCTCCCCTAGTTTAAACCCCCTTAATGACCAGACCACTTTTTACAATTCTGCACTACACTACTTTCACGGTTTATTGCTCGGTCATACAACATACCACCCAAATGAATTTTACCTCCTTTTCTTCTCACTAATAGAGCTTTCATTTGGTGGTATTTCATTGCTGCTGACATTTTTAATTTTTGATATTAATCAAAATTGACTGACATTTTTGCAAAAAAAACTTTTTTACTTTCTGTTGCAAAATTTTTCAATTAAAACTACATTTCAATATAAATTTTTCTCTAAATTTATTGTTCTACATGTCTTTGATAAAAAAAAAAATGCAATAAGTGTATATTTATTGGTTTGGGTAAAAGTTATAGCGTTTACAAACTATGGTGCAAAAATGTGAATTTATGCACTTTGACTTTCTGAGCACCTGTCATGTTTCTTGAGGTTCTACAATGCCCAGACAGTAGAAATACCCCACAAATGAACCTATTTCGGAAAGTAGACATCCTAAGGTATTCGCTGATGGGCATAGTGAGTTTATTGAAGTTTATATTTTTTGGCACAAGCGGAAAATGATATATTTTTTTTCTTACAAAGTCTCATATTCCACTAACTTGTGACAAAAAATTAAATTTTACATGAACTCACCATACCCCTCACAGAATACCTTGGGGTGTCTTCTTTCCAAAATAGGGTCACTTGTGGGGTATTTATACTGCCCTGGCATTTTAGGGGACCTAAAGCGTGAGAAGTAGTTTGGAATCCAAATGCGTAAAAAATGCCCTGTGAAATCCTAAAGGTGCTCTTAAGAATTTGGGCCCCTTGGCACACCTAGGCTGCAAAAAAGTGTCACACATGTGGTATCACCATACTCAGAAGAAGTAGGGCAATGTGTTTTGGGGTGTATTCTTACATATACCCATGCTGGTTGAGAGAAATATCTCTCTAAAAGACAACTTTTCCAATTTTTTTATTTTATACAAAGTTGTCATCTTACAGAGATATTTATCTCACCCAGCATGGGTATATGTAAAAATACACCCCAAAACACATTGCCCTACTTCTCCTGAGTATGGCAATAGCACATGTGTGACACTTTTGCAGCCTAGGTGCGCAAAGAGGCCCAAATTCCAATGAGTATCTTTTAGGAGGGCATTTTTAGGCATTTGGATTCTAGACTTCTTCTCACGCTTTAGGGCCCCTAAAATGCCAGGGCAGTATAAGTACCCCACAAGTGACCCCATTTTGGAAAGAAGACACCCCAAGGTATTCCGTGAGGGGCATGGCAAGTTCCTAGGTTATATATTTTTTTTGCACTAGTTAACGGAAATTTTTTATTTTATTTTTTTCTCTTACAAAAACATTTTCCGCTAACTTGTGCCGAAAAAAAATAATAATTCTAGGAACTCACCATGCCCCTCACGGAATAACTTGGGGTGTCTTCTTTCCAAAATGGGGTCACTTATGGGGTATTTATACTGCCCTGGCATTTTAGGGGCCCTAAAGAGTGAGAAGAAGTCTGTAATATAAATGTCTAAAAAATGTTACGCATTTGGATTCCGTGAGGGGTATGGTGAGTTCATGTGAGATTTTATTTTTTGTTACAAGTTAGTGGAATATGAGACTTTGTAAGAAAAAACTAAGAAATAATAATAATAATTTCCGCTAACTTGTGCCCAAAAAAAATATTATTCTATGAACTCGCCATGCCTCTCAAAAGTGATCTTTATAGTGGCTTATGGTGTTTTTGCAGTGATCAGAAAAAAAAATGCAGGTGTCCGTGTTTTGCGGATCCGTGGAACCACGGATCCGCAAAACACATACGGATGTCTCTTACAGGGGGGTGATCAGGGGTTAATAAGCAGTTAATAAGTGATGGAGGGGGTGTAGTGTAGTGTGGCGCTTGGTGCTACTTATTACAGAGCTGCCTGTGTCCTCTGGTGGTCTATCTAAGCAAAAGGGACCACCAGAGGACCAGGTAGCAGGTATATCAGACGTTGTTAACAAAACGGCGTCTGATATACCTTTCAAGGGTTAAAATAAAATGCATCTACAGCCTGCCAGCGGATGACATCTGTTCACCTGTGCCGGATATAAAAGATTGCTGAGGGTCTCTGTGCCCCAGTAGAGCTCACCACAAGATTTAGCTGCTGCCTTGAGAAGGAGAAAAATGATAGGTGAGATTTATCAAAGCTGGTCTACAGGAAAACTAGCTTAGTTGCCCATATGAACCAATCAGATTCCACCTTTCATTTTCCAAAGGAGCTCTGAAAAATGAAAGGTGGAATCTGATTGGTTGCTATGAGTAACTAAGCCAGTTTTCCTTTATGCAAGTTTTGATAAATGTCCCCTGATCTGTTTTTTAGCACATTAAGGGAAGAGAGGGGTGGTGCCTGCACTCCCTATTCAGTCAGACAGCAATCTAGTCCTGCAAACAGTCTTAGTGTGCACACAGCATGGCCAGGTTAAGCAGACACTTTTCTGGAGAACAGTATGCTCCATTTATGAGGGCAGAGCTACAAGAGGATTGAGTCACATACAGGGGCGGACTGACCGGTCGGGCACTTCGGACATCGTCTGAGGGCCCGGCCGGGATGGGGGCCCGCCGCAGAATAACATAACACCGGGGCCCCGCTCACTGTAATACTAATATTCATATGTGAACAACTTGAAATCCTCTGTGATCCTCTCCCTCTGAGCTCTCTGTACTCACAAACTCAGTAGCAGGCCGGGCGGCAGCGCATCAGTAGCAGGCCAGGCGGCAGCGCAACTCACTGATGTCACGTGCCTGCTCCTCCTACTTCATTCATAAAGTGGGAGGAGCAGGCGCATGATGTCAGTGAGTTGTGCTGCCGCCCGGCCTGCTACTGAGTTTGTGAGTACAGAGAGCTCAGAGGGAGAGGATCATAGAGGATTTCAAGTTGTTCACATATGAATATTAGTATTGCAGTGAGCAGGGCCCGGTGTAATAGAATACAGTGACTGCACCGAGCCCCGCTGCCATTACAACACCAGATGCCGGCCTCCAGTCCCTGTATAGGGATCATTTACTCACAGGGACACTGTTATGGGGGGGATCTGTGGATGACACATATATAGCATAAGGTGCTATATAGGTGTCACCCACATATCCCCCCACAACAGTGTCACCCACATATCCCCCCACAACAGTGTCACCCACATATCCCCCCACAACAGTGCCATCCACAGATCTCCCCCATAACAGTGCCATCCACAGATCCCCCCTTAACAGTGCCATCCACAGATCCCCCCACAACAGTGCCATCCACAGATCCCCCCACAACAGTGCCATCCACAGATCCCCCCCACAACAGTGCCATCCACAGATCCCCCCCACAACAGTGTCATCCACAGAGCCCCCATAACAGTGCCATCCACAGAGCCCCCATAACAGTGCCATCCACAGAGCCCCCATAACACCTTTTGGTTCAAAATATTTTTTAATTTGACCATTCCCCACCCCTCTTGTAAGTGTTCCGCTACTTGTGGGCTGCGCGGGAATGAGTTCAGTCACTTCGGTGGGCAATCCCGTCCTGCAGCGCGTGATCCCGCAAGACCTGCCGCTGTAGGTCACGGGTCTCGCGGGATCACGCGCCACAGGATGGAATTGCGCACCGAAGTGACTGAATTCATGCCCATGTAGCCCGCAAGTAGTGGATCAGTGGAACAAGTACAAGGTGGGTGGGGGGGATGATCTGTGGGGTTTCCCAGACGGCTAGGCCCTTTACAGTAGTTATTAACCCCTTTCAGCAGTCCCCCATTCACTGAAGGGGGGACTGCTGAAAGGGATTAATAACTACTGTGAAGGGCCTCCCCCCCCCTTCACAGTAGTTATGCCCAGATATGTGCCCCCTTCACAGTAGTTATGCCCAGATATGTGCCCCCTTCACAGTGTCCCTTGCAATTTGACCCTGGAGGTCATCATGCAGGGTGTGAGGACGTCCAGCGTCAGATACCAGACCAAAGGTCTGTTTTAATCCAGGAAGCCCTCAGGTGGCTGCCAGCCACTTGAGGCTGACTTATTGCTGGAACGTAAGTAAATATAACATTACAGCTCGATTTGCAAAAGGGACACTGTACCCAGACCACTTCAATGAGCTGAAGTGGTCTGGGTGACTTTTGTGTCACTTTAACTTTGAAATCTTATTAAAGATTGTGTAGGGTGTGGCTAGAGGCGGGGCACGGAGGCGGTACAAGGGTGGGGCTTGTAGCAGAACATGGGTGGGGCCTGTAAGGGGGCCCTTGATTTATTTTGCCCGGGGGCGCTGAGGGTTCTCAGTCCGCCCCTGGTCACATGATAAACAGGCGAGAGTTATGCTGCATCACTGAATGGTTAGGAGGTCAGTGCCACGTGACTGCAGGATGAAGGAGGACAAGGAGCCCAAACCTGAAACAAGTTATTATTAAGCAACTTGTTTTATGCAGATATATTCATAGTTATGTATTTTACCAGACTGCACAAATCCTTTAAGATGCATTTGCATATTTGTAAAAATAATGTGTTACATTAACAATTCTGTCGGTCTTTTTTTTTTTTTTTTTGGTTGAGTTGTGCAGCTATATAAAACTACATAGACAATTATATTTCCCAATTTATTTACTAATAATAAAGTAGTTCCTGTTTGGGCTCTAACTCCCCTTTTTCACCCCCAGTTACGTTACCATAGTGATCCAGAGTACACACATGCAGCATGACACTGGGTCTGCCAATCATGTGACTTCCTCCACTTGTAGCCACACCCTGTTAGATGGAGCGTGCCTATCCTTTGAGGTCAGCTAAGCACCTATTAGGTGCAGTGCACAGACAGTAGCATGCAACATCCTAGAAGCCTCACCCTCGTAGATTTATCATATCATCACTAGATGCCCCGCACTGCTTTTAACATGTCTCAAGTGGTTCTGTCCCAATCACTTGAGACATGCTGATAGTAATGCAGCAGCACTCAATGACCTCTGTGTGCCTACACTGCTAAAACTAGCAGGCACTTGCTGCAAACAATGATACAAATCATCTCATAGGGGAACATTCTGGCAATGATATTGTAGCATACCAAACCACAAGGGGAAACATGTGAGGCTCACGGTGGGCCGATGGGTGCAATAGTTCATGTACTCACGGTTAGCAGATGCCTCCCTGGGCCGGCTTACAGTGGTTGGGAAGACAGCACAAAATCCTCTGGGGCACTCTTGTTTGCAATGAACATCAGCCAGATGTTGATTCAGGTGCCCTTGATGGTAATTAGTGATAGGTGCTTTTGCGGCTGGGCCCCTGGTTCGTGACGCCAGCACCATAAGGTGCAAATGCTGAGAGTAGCAGTAGTAAGGAGTTGTTTGTTATAAACCAGTTGAATATTTATTTAAGAATCAATAGTCTCTGGACAGTTGGTACAATTCATCAATGGAAAGAGTTTTGTATAGCAGAAATAATAATAAGTTCACTGGTAATCCTATTATCAGGTAGTGGCAGTTGTCAATGGAGGGATTCTTCTAATGCTGATACTTTACAGGCAAACTGAAGATTTACTTTAAATTAGTGTTGAGCGCGAATATTCGAAAAGCGAATTTTTTTCGCGAATATCGCAACTTCGCGATTTCGCAAATATTTCGAATACAGTGCTATATATTCGTAAAAACTAATTATTATTTTTTTTTTTTCACAAAATTACAGTACACATATAATTGATTGTTTCCCAAAGGTCCAAAAGCTCAGATGTTACTCACATTGCCTAGAAAGTGATTGAGGCGCGAATCTTCGTAAGGCGATTTTATTAGCACACATGCGAATATCTACACTTGTCCCAGAACAGAGGCAAAGGGCTTTGCATTCATACATTAGTGATTGAATTGAGTTGCAAATCTTCGTAAGGCGATTTTATTAACGCAAATGCGAATATCTACACTTGTCCCCAGAACAGAGAGGCAAAGGCCTGTGCATTCATATAGTATAGCACCATATTCGCGAATACTTAGAACTTCATAAAATTCGATTTACGAATATTCATATTTTTTATTTTACTTTCCACCTTACAGATTACATTGATCTGTACTCTGTCAACTACTGTCATCACCCCCCACTGTATCTCGATTGATTCCCAAAAGTCTCACATTGCCTAGAAAGTGATTGAGGCGCGAATCTTCGGAAGGCGATTTTATTAGCGCACATGCGAATATCGGCACTTGTCCCAGAACAGAGGCAAAGGGCTTTGCATTCATACATTAGTGATTGTATTGAGTTGCAAATCTTCGTAAGGCGATTTTATTAACGCAAATGCGAATATCTACACTTGTCCCCAGAACAGAGAGGCAAAGGTCTGTGCATTCATATAGTATAGCACCATATTCGCGAATACTTAGAACTTCGTAAAATTCGATTTACGAATATTCGTATTTTTTATTTTACTTTCCACCTTACAGATTACATTGATCTGTACTCTGTCAACTACTGTCATCACCCCCCACTGTGTCTCGATTGATTCCCAAAAGTCCAAAAGCTCAGATCTTACTCACATTGCCTAGAAAGTGATTGAGGCGCGAATCTTCGTAAGGCGATTTTATTAGCGCACATGCGAATAGCGGCACTTTGTGAGGACACTAATCCCTCCCTCATTTTAGATTGTGGGCCAATGAGAAGGAGTCCAACAGGTTAGCAACATCCCTAGCAACCAATCTGAAAGTTGCCCACCCCATTACTATATAAGATTTTGTCACGGCAGCCATTTTGTGCAGTTTCATGTGGTGGTGATTGAGAGAGGATCTTGGAACTGTGCAGTGCTTTGCTTTTTTAAAAGCAAATTGTAAATCGAATTAATCTGATAGTTTTAGATAGGGTAGGTTAGTGTAGCTGATAGGATAAAGATTAGGGTACAGAGTTAGGAGAAAAATAATCATTTATATAGATTAGTGTAGCCGATAGTTTCTAGTGCAGGGTGCAGTGTAGGGCCTAGTTAGAGAAAAATAATCATTTATTTAAGTTAGGTAATAGTGTAGCTGTTTGGGCTTACTTCACCCTGGCAGTAGATGATGCCACAATTGGCATTTGTAATCTGTGCCATGCCAGGGTGAGGAGAGGGAGGTCTGCGGCTTGGCTGGGTACCACTGCCCTCACCCAGCACTTACGAGTCAACCACTGGCGGGAGTGGGAACAGATGCGGGGTGGTCATAGCAGTGGCGCCACCAGCAGTGTGCAGGGGACAGCAGCTCCTGCCACTGTTCTGCAGCCACCCCAACCACTTCCAACAAGGCGTTCCCACTCCCCCGCTCCCTCTCCTAGAGGTACTGGTACCGGCAGCCAGACCTCTGCCTCCACCGCACCCTCCTCTATGTCCTCCACTGCCGTCCGGCGCCAGCCCACGGATGCTGACCTTTTCGAACGCACCGCACCCTATGCCCCCGGGGACCGACAAGTGCGTTCACTCAATGGGCTCCTGGCAAGGGTTATCGCCCAACATCTGCTGCCCTTCAATCTTGTAGACAGCAATCCATTCCGGCAGATGTTGGAGCAGGCACAACCCAGATGGCGTGTCCCCAGCCGCCATTTCTTTGCCAGGACTGGCGTCCCTGCCCTACACCAGCACATTGTGCAGAAGGTATCCCTGTCGCTGGATCATGCTGTCAGTGACAGGGTGCATCTGACAATGGATGCTTGGACCAGCAGGCATGGGCAGGGACGCTATATCAGTTTTACTGCCCATTGGGTTTCCCTCCGAGGCGCCGGGGAGGGAACGGCGGCATCTGAGTTTGTGGTGCCACCCCGGGGTGTCCAGGGGAGAACTGCTGCTCTCCCCCCACAAGCCACTGTCTCCACCGCTGCTGAGCCCCCCAGCAAGCGTCCCCGTAGCTACGAGAGTGTGGTGCACGTCCGCTGCCAGGCCGTGCTCCAGCTTGTGAGCTTAGGGGAACGGAGACACACTGGACCTGACATTCTGGCCGCACTACAGGATCAGGTCCAGAAGTGGCTGACACCCCGAAGGCTCCAGGCAGGTATGGTTGTCTGTGACAACGGCAGCAACCTCCTCGCCGCCCTCCAAGCTGGCAGTCTGACACACGTGCCCTGCATGGCACATGTCCTCAACCTAGTTGTGCAGAAATTCCTCCGAACATACGAAGGGTTGAGTGACATTGTGCCAAGGGTACGGAGGATTGCCAGCAACTTTAGACGCTCCCCAACTGCTGCCGCGTCCCTGTCCAAACTACAGCAGGACAACAGCCTGCCACCTCACAGGCTGATTGTGGACAGTGTGACGCGGTGGAACTTCACCCTCCACATGCTGGAGAGGTTGTGGGAGCAGCGAAGGGCGGTGAGGGAATACCTGCTGGACCAAGGCACTCCAGGGCCAGCACAACCACTCCCATACATCACTAATGCGGAGTGGGGGCAGATACAGCAGGTCTGCCACGTGTTGGCCCCATTCGAGCAGGCGACCAAGATGGTCAGCGGGGAGCATGTCGGCCTCAACAACGTGCTCCCCTTAGTGTTCCTGCTGGACAGGACACTAGATCGCCTGCTCGAGGCTGGGGAGAGTGCCTTGTTGGAGCAAGAGGAGGCAGCAATGCTCCAACAAGACCAGGCCCAAGACGAGGAGGAGGAGGAAGAATTTGTAGACGTCCAGCAGTCTGGGCCTGGTCAGGAGGGAGAGACGGTGTTGGGGGCACCGTTAGTCCGGGGGTGGGGCAGCTCCGAACGGGAGCAGCAGCAACAGCAGCAGGAGGACCAAGAAGTCATGGTCCTGGGCAGCCATGAACAGTCACAGCGGGCTGTCCTCTTCCCTATGGCTGCCCACATGCTGCGATGCCTCCAGAGGGACCCCCGGATCAAGAGAATCAAGGAGAGGGAAGATTATTGGTTGGCCACCCTTTTAGACCCTTGCTGCAAGGGGAAACTGGAGCAGTTCATCCCAGCCAGCCGTAGACTGGCCCGGATGGATCAACTGTGGGCCTGTCTGATCAAGCGTCTGGAGCAGGCCAACCCTCGGCCTCACGCTCTAGTTCTCCCCGCCCATCTCACCCAGCAGGTGGCTGGCCCCAGCAGCACCAGCCGAGCAGGTGACCTTATGGGTGAGATGCGGTCGTTCTACCAGTCTGCGCGACCCAGTAGCAGCAGCAGCAGCAGCAGTCACCACCAGCGGCTGGCCCGCATGGTGGCAGACTACATGGGGTCCGTTGGTGCTTCCGACAGCATGAGCACCGACGACCCCATGGAGTACTGGGTTGCCAGGCTGGACACCTGCCGCAAGCTCGCTCAGTATGCGCTGGAGTTACTATCTTGCCCCCCCTCCAGCGTACTGTCTGAGCGGACATTTAGCGCGGCAGGTGGGGTGGTCACGGACAAGCGGACCCGTCTGTCCACAGACTCAGTGGACAGACTTACATTCATTAAAATGAACGAGTCCTGGATCGGCAGTGACTTCTTGGCCCCCGCTGTCGGTTCAGGCCGTTGAAGGGTCCCTTGTCCATCCCTCTCCTTGTCTCTCCCTCCAAAACTACGTTGGTTTTTAATTTTTTTTTTTATATTTATTTATATATTTACTTATTTATATATTATAAATTTTTATTTATGAAGCAAAATCTTAATATAATCAAAATAATCATTCTAGAATGCCAAATTTTTAAATTATCATGCATGTCATCAAATTTCCGCAGCACACTGAATTCCTGCTGCTGTCAGAGTTGCATTTTTTTTAAATTATGGGCTAACCATGGCCTGTTGGTTTCCCATTCAGCAGTACACATTGCTGCTGCCAACTTTGAACGTGCTGCTGACTGACATGTCATATTTCATTTATGGACTTCCCATGGCCTGTTGGTTTGCCATTCGGCATTACACATTGCTGCTGCCAACTTTGATCGTGCTGCTGACTGACATGTCATATTTAATTTATGGGCTTCCCATGGCCTGTTGGTTTCCCATTCAGCAGTACTCATTGCTGCTGCCAACTTTGAACGTGCTGCTGACTGTCCTGATATGTTATTCGGAGCTATGTTTAGGCCTTTTACTAGACATTTTCCATCTTCCATCCTGTTGATGCTGCTATTGAATTTGCTGATCAGGCTGATTTTTGTTTAGTCCTTACACTACATCATTATATTTAAATGTTGATTATGCATTTCCTACTGAGTTGTGCCAAGTTATGTGTAGACCTTATGCTCAACCATTTCAAAATTCCATCTAGTTGATGCTGCATCTGTCTGTCCTGAACATGTATTTCTAATTACTCTTTATTCTCCAATTTTAACATTAAATTATGATGCTGCCTATCCTGCAGGGTTAGGCGAACTTGGTGTAGACCTTTTACTATGGTGTTTACATTTACCTGCTTTTGTCTGCCCTGTTCCTGCAGAGTTTAGTTTAGCTATGTGTGGCCTTTAGATAACAGATTTTTCTGTTTTAATGGTAGTTTCAGTAGTTATCCTTAATTGTTTGGCCCTTTGATTTGTATAACTTCTACTGTTGCGTTACTATTTTACTGCTACTGTCGCGCCTAATGCTGCCAAGTAATGTGTCTGAAATATACTAAATTATTAAAATCTAACTGTGGAATTTTTTTTTTTCAAGATCATGCAAAGGAGAACCAGCATGGACCACTTATTAGCCCTTGTAATATGACAAGTATTGAGTATTATTATTTTCATAAAATGGTGTTCATGTTTAATATTTGCGAATGTGCACTATTCATCGTATATTGTCAAGAATTTGATTGGAATATAGATAGAATAAAAATGTTTTCGTTTAATACATTCATGCGGTTTTACGCTTCATTCACCAAAATAATTTATTTTGTTTTATTTTATTTTAAAAATTTTAATTTTGCTTTAATTGGGTTGTTGGCGTCCATGTTGTGGTTCTTACTTTAGCAAGGTGGGAACCGCATGTGGCCTTCCATTTTCAAAAGGTTTTGTGCACTTAACATTGTACAAGACTGATTGATAAACCTAATGAAAGTTTTTTGTTTTATTTATTATTTTAATACGGACTTAGGTTCTAACATGGTGTTGTCGGTTGTCCTGGAAAGGATGCCTGGCTTCCGTGTTGACCTCTCTACATGGTTGGGTGTTACTGGCATTATACTCATCCGTGTGGTAATCCGGTTTTGGTAATGGAGCGTTATTGCCACATGTACAGACGTGGACAAAATTGTTGGTACCCTTTGGTCAATGAAAGAAAAAGTCACAATGGTCACAGAAATAACTTTAATCTGACAAAAGTAATAATAAATTAAAATTCTATAAATGTTAACCAATGAAAGTCAGACATTGTTTTTCAACCATGCTTCAACAGAATTATGTAAAAAAATAAACTCATGAAACAGGCATGGACAAAAATGATGGTACCCCTAACTTAATATTTTGTTGCGCAACCTTTTGAGGCAATCACTGCAATCAAACGCTTCCTGTAACTGTCAATGAGACATCTGCACCTCTCAGCAGGTATTTTGGCCCACTCCTCATGAGCAAACTGCTCCAGTTGTGTCCGGTTTGAAGGGTGCCTTTTCCAGACTGCATGTTTCAGCTCCTTCCAAAGATGCTCAATAGGATTGAGGTCAGGGCTCATAGAAGGCCACTTTAGAATAGTCCAATTTTTTCCTCTTAGCCATTCTTGGGTGTTTTTAGCGGTGTGTTTTGGGTCATTGTCCTGTTGCAAGACCCATGACCTGCGACTGAGACCAAGCTTTCTGACACTGGCTAGTACATTTCTCTCTAGAATTCCTTGATAGTCTTGAGATTTCATTGTACCCTGCACAGATTCAAGACACCCTGTGCCAGACGCAGCAAAGCAGCCCCAGAACATAACAGAGCCTCCTCCATGTTTCACAGTAGGGACAGTGTTCTTTTCTTGATATGCTTCATTTTTTCGTCTGTGAACATACAGCTGATGTGCCTTGGCAAAAACTTCGATTTTTGTCTCATCTGTCCACAGGACATTCTCCCAGAAGCTTTGTGGCTTGTCAACATGTAGTTTGGCATATTCCAGTCTTGCTTTTTTATGATTCGTTTTCAACAATGGTGTCCTCCTTGGTCGTCTCCCATGTAGTCCACTTTGGCTCAAACAACGACGGATGGTGCGATCTGACACTGATGTTCCTTGAGCATGAAGTTCACCTTGAATCTCTTTAGAAGTCTTTCTAGGCTCTTTTGTTACCATTCGGATTATCCGTCTCTTAGATTTGTCATCAATTTTCCTCCTGCGGCCACGTCCAGGGAGGTTGGCTACAGTCCCATGGATCTTAAACTTATGAATAATATGTGCAACTGTACTCACAGGAACATCTAGTTGCTTGGAGATGGTCTTATAGCCTTTACCTTTAACATGCTTGTCTATAATTTTCTTTCTGATCTCTTGAGACAGCTCTTTCCTTTGCTTCCTCTGGTCCATGTCGAGTGTGGTACACACCATATCACCAAACAACACAGTGATTACCTGGAGCCATATATATAGGCCCAATGGCTGATTACAAGGTTGTAGACACCTGTGATGCTAATTAGTGGACACACCTTGAATTAACATGTCCCTTTGGTCACATTATGTTCTGTGTTTTCTAGGGGTACCATCATTTTTGTCCATGCCTGTTTCATGAGTTTATTTTTTTACATAATTCTGTTGAAGCATGGTTGAAAAACAATGTCTGACTTTCATTGGTTAACATTTATAGAATTTTAATTTATTATTACTTTTGTCAGATTAAAGTTATTTCTGTGACCATTGTGACTTTTTCTTTCATTGACCAAAGGGTACCAACAATTTTGTCCACGTCTGTATATATAGATATATGCATTTAAATGTAATCCTACTTCTTGACAATTATATAATGATTATTTTCACATGCTAGTGTAATATAATAATAGACTTTAATCTTTCAAAATTACCTGCTGACAGAATAATAATCTTGAAGCCATGTCACCATTTTGTGAGTGATTCTACTCATTGCATCACATGTTGATGTCTTTTTTGAGGAAGCTATGCTCCAACATGTCCAGTTTAACAAACAGACACTATATCAGAATCATGCTAGATATTTCTTTGCTGACTCATCAATTTTTTATTTTTTATTTTTTTTTCAGACACATTTGATGTTTCAATTTTTTTTTAAATAATGGAACTAATATAACTGAAGACAATTTTACTATGCAATATTGTATTATTGAGGTTGAAATTTGGATCACAGTATGGATAATTTGATACTTTTTTTAATATAAAGATACTTTTTCAAAAGTATAAATTTATTTTTTGTTAAAATTTGGTTGATACTCTATATATATTTATTATACATTTTGAATGTAGATTTGTATTTTGTAATCTAAAGTTTTGTTCAATAATACATTTGAAAGGTAATAGTGTGTTCACACAAAGGTTAATTAATGTGCGTTAAACAATAATTTTCTATTATAAATTACGGTCTTTTTTTTTTCGAAGTAAAGAAAACTTTAATTTAGTGCTCTAAAGTTTTCAGAGCAGCCATTTACAATGAACCAAAATAAGTAAATTTCCTAACGGCAAATTACTACCTTAAATACTGGAGTGCGATAAACAAAATTCTCATTTTTACAAACATACAACATATTGTTTCATGTAAAACTGAATCTGTAAGAATGTCTCATCTGCTTAACCACGTCCGACTAGCCCCAATCTTCGTCCTCCTCCGCTGCCGCCCGCGCTGCAGGTTGTGAAATGCCAGCATTGCTGTAACCGTTGTCCTCCTGGAAGTCACCTCTCTTCCTGCTATCCACTGAAGCAAATTTGCTTGGCTGTGAACTAAAGGTTGGCATGCCATGAGCACTGAACGCCATCTTTTCAAGCCAAGCAGGTACTGTCACGAACTATGGATCCGATTGCTCCGGGTCCCAGAGCTGTGACCTAGTGGTCTGTGACGGAGTCTGCACACACACACAGAGACCTCACGTGACCGGGGTATATCTTAAAGGACAGGATGAGCTGGGCCTGGTATAGCCTTTATGACCTTTTATAGCCGGCATCACAGAGTAGTGGTAATAAAAGTGTCCATCTATATCATAGGTGACCCAGGCTTCAGGAAGATGAGAGTTCACTGTTTTTTTATATATGCCAGAAGCATATAAGATGGCTTCCCAGAGGAATTATGTATGTATGCCGGCACAAGGTACCTCCTGGTGAGCATCGGTTAAAACTTTCACTAGTCCACGGACAATTTTTTGCTCGTCATCACCAATCTTATTAAAAAAAGAAATGGCTTTTCCAGTGTTGCCACAGCGTCCGGTTCGGCCGATCCTGTGAACATATTCGTCAACATCGCCAGGGATGTCAAAATTTATCACATGAAGGACGTTCTCGATATCTAATCCTCTGGCAGCAACAGACGTGGCAACAATCACAGGACACTGTCCAGAGCGGAAGTCGCCCAGAGCTTTCTCCCGCTCTCTTTGCTCTCTGTCCCCGTGAATGCTTGTGCAGGGGATTTTTTCTTGACAAAGAAATGTTGCAATTAAATCCGCCATCTTTTTGGTTTTCACAAAAACCATTGTATGAGTTGTAAAAGTTCCAGCAGTTTAGCCTGTGACGAGCTGCGACCACCGCGGCCACAATACGTCACAAAACCGTAACAGATTCTAGGTCTTGGTTATACGCAGAGGGTAAATTCACAATGCACTCAGAAACAGGTTGTACCTTTCCTCAGAAATAGCGTACACTGTTCTTTTAGAACTCCTGTCTGGCTTTCTATCCCAAGGCCCGGATGCCTAAATGGTGGCTTAAATCCTTGGTAAAATATATCTTCCTCAGGTATTAGATTCTTGCTTTATGTTCTAATGCATCTGCCCATCAGGGTTACTTATCTTTCCCTGGGATTTCCTTACTTGTCTGTTGAAGGACTGTGGGTTTCTCCCAGGAGGTTCTGTCCTGCTACTGGGGTGACTTCAGAGCATTCCTTGACTTGACAACAATTTTCTTACATCTTCCATAAAACCCATGTCCAGCATACGATCAGCTTCATACAGAACAAGGTATTTCACTTGGCTCAACCCAATCTTCTCCTTGTTAATAACGTACAGTAACCTCCCAGGTGCCGCACAAAGGATGTTGCAGCCTTAAAATATCTGGCGCAGTGAATTAGACGTTTGTGTTCCTCCATAGATTACAACTGGACGAACGACAGTTCCGTATGCAAATTTCCAAGCATCTAGGTAAATCTGATTGATCAGCTCTCTGGTAGGAGCAACAATTATGGCTTCTGGTTCCTGAAGATCTTTAAACTGACTCTGTCGGAATATTTATGCTGTCTCCGATTGACAGTCTATGCCTTCTTATAATAATACCCCTCAATTATATTTAAAATCAATTTAGTACTTGATTTCTCTCAGCCGACAAATGTTTGTTTAAACCCAAATCTGGTTTATCTTTTATCTATATAAAGATATATATATATATATATATATATATATATATATATATATTATCAACCATACTGGTCTAGAACTGAATTCAGTTCCTTGGAGATAATACCGTGCTTTCACTAGTATATTTTCAATATCCCTGTATTGGATTAATTTTTAGGATGATGCTGAAGGTACACCTCAATCTTATTCCAAAACAGATACTATACACAAAGTATGGTTAATTGAATATATATATATATATATATATATATATAGATAGATATAGATATATGGATAGATATGTATTATATTAATTAATTATCCTATAAAATATAGGTAAGGTTATACTATACCAAAATGTCAGCTAGCAAAAATCAGTTTCAATGGTTCTAAGATGGCTGCCTCTAATGACTGAAAAGGTGGTCAGGGCTGGATCTGGTCTTTTGATGATGTTCAGGGAGCTCTAGAGATCGATCCTTTCTGTCAGCCCATACCATCTTTTTATCCTATCTTAGAAAGGGCTTGGCCAAGTTTTATCATTAACTAGTGACCTCACTTTATAATCAATATAACCTCCCTCTAGTATTTTACCCTAACACTAGATGGCACTAGTATTCCATACAAAAATCGAACCACTCACTTCTTTCTCTTATCTAATATACTAGCAATAAATGTTATCTAAGGTTTCAGACAAAACCTTGAGAAGATCTTGAATAGACAATGGCTTTTTTACTTCGTCAACCACCTGGTTTATCCTTAAATCTTTTGACCAGACCTAATTAAATCAAGATAAACAGGGCTATCTCAATTCATTGTTCTTGAAAGCGACAGGGTTTGTTCATGATCACCTGTGTCCACATTTCTCCATTCAAGAAAACCTCAAGGAAAGAAATAATTAATTTGTGTGTTACACTGAGAGAGATTCTAAAAATGACAGATGAATATGTACCTCGTTTCTACTCTTAATACTGAATATAGCTATAAGGACCATACTCTTATATATATATATATACTATATATTCAGCACACCTATTAAAATTGATAATATAAAATCAATCTACTCATAAATTGATTCATATAAAACCACAAAGAAAGATTAGAGTCTTTCTATTCACTAAAAATCATCAGAACTCAAATACATTGTCTTAGCTAGGCAACTACATTTCATTAGACCTTGGGA
This sequence comes from Bufo gargarizans, assembly GCF_014858855.1. Taxonomy (NCBI): domain Eukaryota; kingdom Metazoa; phylum Chordata; class Amphibia; order Anura; family Bufonidae; genus Bufo; species Bufo gargarizans. The sequence continues at coordinate 259,205,084 of NC_058084.1, forward strand.
CATCTTCTCACAAAAACAGACTTATGTAAACACTTTGGTACATATCGTAAACCTTAGGTTAGCAATTTCAGAGTAAAAAAAAAAATCACTCTGCCTTTTAATATAAGACAAAAATGGTTGTCCCTTAGGCTCATGTCCATACTCTTATAATTATGGACTTTATTCATACCCAATAGTTCTGACAACTCGCTGCAACCCCACTTTTCATCATACGAGCCAAGATGGGCAACGGTCTTTTTTTTTTTGATAAATGATTTATTGTACAATGTTATATTGGCCTTTTCAATAAAATATAATAATAATGAACTGTTATAATTTTTTGATCTAGATAGTTTATTTTATTAGGACAACATTGTATATGTAAGCGATGAATACGCATGCTGTACTTGGGGGTTCAATCTGTTTTTTTATACTTTTATAATCGGTCTTCCACATCCCCATCTGTTAAAAAATTTTGTCTGCTGAAATATAATAACTTGACACTCTCTAGTACTGCTTAGTTATGCCAAACTTTGTGTAGTAATTAGAATACTACTTTAACTTACCTACTGCATGCTGATCTTGGCCTGATACTTCAGAATTCTGTGTAGTCATTATACTCCACCATTAGCATTGACTTCTTCTATTGTCCTGATCATTGAGAGTTATGTGTAGGCCGTATAATTCACTGTTAATATCTAGCTACTGTGGATTCTGCTGCTGTCTGTTCTGATCATGGCGAGTTAGCATTCAGCCTTTTGAGAATACACATTACCCACTGCAGCATGTCCTGCTGAGTTAGGATGAGATTATACTCGACCGTTAATATCTACCAGCTGCAGATGCTGTCTGTCATGATCATACAGAGTTATGTCAAGCTAGTTGTTTGTCCTTTGTATCTATGTGAAGTCCTTATACAACACCATCAGCTGTCCTGATAAAGTTGATTTTTCAATTTACAAATCAACCTACAATGTTAACTTTACCAACGGCTGCTGTCCAGATGAAGCTGACTTGTATGCCTCAGAATATAGCGTTAGCTATAACTGCTGCTGCTGTCCTGATCAAGTTGATTTGTTATGTATATACCTCATAATAAAACACTATAAATACCTGCTGCTGTACATTTAAAGGTGACTTGTAGCCCTTAGAATACTATAGCTCTACCTGCTGCTGCTGCTGTCTTGATCAAGTTGATTTGTTATGTATATGCCTCATAATACAACACTACCTGCTGCTGCTGTCATGAAAAAACTTATTTATGTGTAGGCCTTATACTACACTATTAAGATGTACCTACTGCTGTTGTCTGTCCGAACCCTGCTGACTTTCAACGTGGACTAAAGGCTCCTTTACTGATAAGTCTGCAGTTAAAATTATACAAAAACATAACCTTATAGAAAAAAAAAGTATGGAATCAATATAACTTAAGAAAACTTTTTTAATAACAAAAAAATTAGAATAAAATTAAGGGAACTTTTGCAGTTCTTCCTGCAGGCTTGCGAGCTCCTTCAGGTCCTCCCGATATTGGCATTCAAATTCCTGCAGCATTCTTTAGGATTTTTGAATGAGGGCTCTTAATTGCCTGATTTTCCCATGCCTCTTTTGCATTAGAGCAATTTTAGCAGAAATTTTCTTGATTACTGTTATGAAAACACAAGAGATAAATATATCAATTAACAATAAGTCATTTATTGAATTTTGTGTAGTACGTAGTTGAGTGCAGATAATTTGAGTGTCATTTTTAAAGTATACCATAATAAATGTAGTTATATATTAGATTATTTAGTGACATTTTAGTAGTTTTAAATTAAATTTGTTGTGTTATATAATATTAGTTTATGTAGATTAAAGAGTTATTGTGCATGTCTGTTGTTTGATATTACTGTGGTTTTTGTTGTCCCATTATTATTGTTACTTTTATGATCTTCATCGCCTGCTATATAATTGTAGGGTGCAGTGTTTCATGACTTTCAAAATTGCTCCGTACTATTTTTGTGCCAAATATAAAATATTTGCCCTGGGGACAAAATGGCTCATTAACCGTGGTCTAATAGCTGATCTACTAGTCCAGAGCAGCTAGCCAATTATATAAAATAAGGCCTTTTCAGGTATTTGTCAAACACCTGCTGTCTAGATCTCTCCTATTGGACGTATTTTAAAGACATAAGCATTGCTGCTACGTAGCTGAAGGGGGGGGGGGGGTAAGTAGGTGTCATGTGGAGGTGACAAATGCTAAAAAAGACTGTACGACAGCACCTGTTGCCTTAGAGGTGAAGCAGGGGACACCAGTGTTTTGTTCCCCTGCAAGCGCTGATATTGGCTGTTACACCTCTACAGCCAATTAAATAAATTAACATATGTGGTGGTGTTCAGGTGAATTATATGCTAAAAGTGGAACTAAATGTGGGTTGCATTTAGTCCTAATTCATAAATGGTTAAGGAGGTCAGATCGAGATGTATCTGCCTTCTAGATTATCCGGGATATAGTTGTCACTCTGGAGGAATAATCTTAAAACATAACATTTAATGTCTTTGCTATTTAAAAATCCTTGATACTATGTGCGAAAAAGAAAATTAAATATAATGAGATGAACACGGTATAGGACCATTAATGGCTAAGGCCCATGGTCATCTCAGTATATTGATAATAAATTGAAGTGCGCGGCGGCACTGAGAGGGTAACCAGTGTGTCCTACCGGTACCCAGGGAAGGTTGTCGGCTGCTTCAGCACACGATATTCCGGTAGTCGTTCTTCCTGTATGGATGGTCGGATGAATCAATAGGGAGATAGCAACCGGCTGACAGTCTAACACATGTGTGTAGGGTCCCTAGGGAAATCCTATGGCTGTCTAACCAATACCCTAAAAACTAGATGTGTGGTAGCGACCTGACCACAGGGCACTCGTCCTTGAAAGGACGACCCTGTCTGGAACCTTTCCCTGACTCTAATAACTATATGTCCCTAAATATGCATGAGCATTGTCCCTACACGCATGTTTCACTGCCAGGACATTAGGCAGTTCATCAGGGGAGATGATATAATAGTAAAGCAGGTCAATCCCAGATAAAGTGGTAAAACCTGATGACCAGAAATGACACAGTCAGTCAAAGTGGTCAGTAGGTGCACGAGGATGATCGGCTCCTATGTGGGCTACCCCATAGATAGGGGGTTAGGAATAATGCAGTAAACCGATGTGTGTAGCTGCATATGGGACGCCAACTAACCTGGCGTTCACTCCTTATTTAAATAGCCCAGTTCCCGCTGCTGATGACGTCAGTAACAGACGTCAGGTGGCGCAGCGCTCGCCCGCACGTAAGCGTCGCGCATGCGCACAACACAGAGTTGAAACGAGGCTTGGGGCGCAGGACAAGTGCCTGATGCGAAATGCACTTCTGCGCATGCGCGAACTCGCATCAGATATCGCGAGATCGCGGAAGCTAATGCCAACAACGAGAGAAGTTGGAGGCGACTCAGGTATTTGATGCTTCACAGTCTGCATATGATGTACCTACGATCGGACAATCATAGGTACAACTAAGCATATTAACCACTACAGGACCGCCGTACGCAGGATTGCGTCCTGCCGGCGGCCCTGCTCTTCTGGGTGGACGCATATACGCGTCCTCCCGCGAGAGCCGAGATTTCCTGTGAACGCGCGCACACAGGCGCGCGCGCTCACAGGAACGGAAGGTAAGCGAGTGGATCTCCAGCCTGCCAGCGGCGATCGCTCGCTGGCAGGCTGGAGATCCGAATTTTTTAACCCCTAACAGGTATATTAGACGCTGTTTTCATAACAGCGTCTAATATACCTCCTACCTGGTCCTCTGGTGGTCCCTTTTGTTAGGATCGACCACCAGAGGACTCAGGTAGGTCAGTACAGTCCCACCAAACACCACACTACACTACACTACACCCCCCCCCCACCCCCCCGTCACTTATTAACCCCTTATAAACCCCTGATCACCCCATATAAACTCCCTGATCACCCCCCTGTCATTGATCACCGCCCTGTCATTGATCACCCCCCTGTCAGGCTCCGTTCAGACGTCCGCATGATTTTTACGGATCCGATCCATGTATCCATGGATCCGTAAAAATCATGCGGACGTCTGAATGGAGCCTTACAGGGGGGTGATCAATGACAGGCGGGTGATCACCCATATACACTCCCTGATCACCCCCTGTCATTGATCACCCCCCCCCTGTCATTGATCACCCCCCTGTAAGGCTCCATTCAGACGTCCGCATGATTTTTACGGATCCGATCCATGTATCCATGGATCCGTAAAAATCATGCGGACGTCTGAATGGAGCCTTACAGGGGGGTGATCAATGACAGGCGGGTGATCACCCATATACACTCCCTGATCACCCCCTGTCATTGATCACCCCCCTGTAAGGCTCCATTCAGACGTCCGCATGATTTTTACGGATCCGATCCATGGATCCGTAAAAATCATGCGGACGTCTGAATGGAGCCTTACAGGGGGGTGATCAATGACAGGTGGGTGATCACCCATATACACTCCCTGATCACCCCCTGTCATTGATCACCCCCCTGTCATTGATCACCCCCCTGTCATTGATCACCCCCCTGTCAGGCTCCATTCAGACGTCCGCATGATTTTTACGGATCCGATCCATGTATCCATGGATCCGTAAAAATCATGCGGACGTCTGAATGGAGCCTTACAGGGGGGGTGATCAGTGACAGGGGGGTGATCACCCTGATTACCTTGATCACCCCCTGTCATTGATAACCCCTCCTGTAAGGCTCCATTCAGACGTCCGCATGCGTTCTGTGGATCCGATCCATGTATCCATGGATCCGTAAAAAATCATGCGGATGTCTGAATGGAGCCTTACAGGGGGGGGTGATCAGTGACAGGGGGGTGATCACCCTGATCACCCCCTGTCATTGATAACCCCCCTGTAAGGCTCCATTCAGACGTCCGCATGCGTTTTGTGGATCCGATCCATGTATCCATGGATCCGTAAAAAATCATGCGGACGTCTGAATGGAGCCTTACAGGGGGGGTGATCAGTGACAGGGGGGTGATCACCCTGATTACCCTGATCACCCCCTGTCATTGATAACCCCCCTGTAAGGCTCCATTCAGACGTCCGCATGCGTTCTGTGGATCCGATCCATGTATCCATGGATCCGTAAAAAATCATGCGGATGTCTGAATGGAGCCTTACAGGGGGGGTGATCAATGACAGGGGGGTGATCAGGGAGTCTATATGGGTGATCACCCCCCTGTCATTGATCACCCCCCTGTCATTGATCACTCCCCCCCCTGGTAAGGCTCCATTCAGCCATTTTTTTGGGCACAAGTTAGCGGACATTTTTTGTTTGTTTTTGTTTTTTCTTACAAAGTCTCATATTCCACTAACTTGTGCCAAAAAATAAAATCTCACATGGACGCACCATACCCCTCACGGAATCCAAATGCGTAAACATTTTTAGACATTTATATTCCAGACTTCTTCTCACGCTTTAGGGCCCCTAAAAAGCCAGGGCAGTATAAATACCCCACATGTGACCCCATTTCGGAAAGAAGACACCCCAAGGTATTCCGTGAGGGGCATATTGAGTCCATGAAAGATTGAAATTTTTGTCCTAAGTTAGCGGAAAGTGAGACTTTGTGAGAAAAAAATCAAAAAAAATCAATATCCGCTAACTTATGCAAAAAAATAAAAAATTCTAGGAACTCGCCATGCCCCTCATTGAATACCTTGGGGTGTCTTCTTTCCAAAGTGGGGTCACATGTGGGGTATTTATACTGCCCTGGCTTTTTAGGGGCCCGAAAGTGTGAGAAGAAGTCTGGGATCCAAATGTCTAAAAATGCCCTCCTAAAAGGAATTTGGGCCCCTTTGCGCATCTAGGCTGCAAAAAAGTGTCACACATGTGGTATCGCCGTACTCAGGAGAAGTTGGGGAATGTGTTTTGGGGTGTCATTTTACATATACCCATGCTGGGTGAGAAAAATATCTTGGTCAAATGCCAACTTTGTATAAAAAAATGGGAAAAGTTGTCTTTTGCCAAGATATTTCTCTCACCCGGCATGGGTATATGTAAAATGACCCCCCAAAACACATTCCCCAACTTCTCCTGAGTACGGCGATACCAGATGTGTCACACTTTTTTGCAGCCAAGGTGGGCAAAGGGGCACCTTTCGGATTTCGCAGGCCATTTTTTACACATTTTGATTTCAAGGTACTTCTTACACATTTGGGCCCCTAAATTGCCAGGGCAGTATAACTACGCCACAAGTGACCCCATTTTGGAAAGAAGACACTCCAAGGTATTCCGTGGGGGGCACGGCGAGTTCCTAGAATTTTTTATTTTTTGTCACAATTTAGCGGAAAATGATGATTTTTCTTTTTTTTTCTTTTTCCTTACAAAGTCTCATATTCCACTAACTTGCGACAAAAAATAAAAAATTCTAGGAACTCGCCATGCCCCTCACGGAATACCTTGGGGTGTCTTCTTTCCAAAATGGGGTCACTTGTGGGGTAGTTATACTGCCCTGGCAATTTAGGGGCCCAAATGTGTGAGAAGAACTTTGCAATCAAAATGTGTAAAAAATGCCCTGCAAAATCCGAAAGGTGCACTTTGGAATATGTGCCCCTTTGCCCACCTTGGCAGCAAAAAAGTGTGACACATCTGGTATCGCCGTACTCAGGAGAAGTTGGGCAATGTGTTTTGGGGTGTCATTTTACATATACCCATGCTGGGTGAGAAAAATATCTTGGTCAAATGCCAACTTTGTATAAAAAAATGGGAAAAGTTGTCTTTTGCCAAGATATTTCTCTCACCCAGCATGGGTATATGTAAAATGACAGCCCAAAACACATTCCCCAACTTCTCCTGAGTACGGCGATACCAGATGTGTGACACTTTTTTAATGCCAAGGTGGGCAAAGGGGCACATATTCCAAAGTGCACCTTTCGGATTTCACCGGTCATTTTTTACACATTTTGATTGCAAAGTTCTTCTCACACATTTGGGCCCCTAAATTGCCAGGGCAGTATAACTACGCCACAAGTGACCCCATTTTGGAAAGAAGACACCCCAAGGTATTCCGTGAGGGGCATGGCGAGTTCCTAGAATTTTTTATTTTTTGACGCAAGTTAGTGGAATATGAGACTTTGTAAGGAAAAAAGAGAAAAAAAAAAAATCATCATTTTCCGCTAACTTGTGACAAAAAATAAAAAATTCGAGGAACTCGCCATGCCCCTCACGGAATACCTTAGGGTGTCTTCTTTCCAAAATGGGGTCACTTGTGGCGTAGTTATACTGCCCTGGCAATTTAGGGGCCCAAATGTGTGAGAAGTACCTTGCAATCAAAATGTGTAAAAAATGCCCTGCAAAATCCGAAAGGTGCACTTTGGAATATGTGCCCCTTTGCCCACCTTGGCAGCAAAAAAGTGTGACACATCTGGTATCGCCGTACTCAGGAGAAGTTGGGGAATGTGTTTTGGGGTGTCATTTTACATATACCCATGCTGGGTGAGAAAAATATCTTGGTCAAATGCCAACTTTGTATAAAAAAATGGGAAAAGTTGTCTTTTGCCAAGATATTTCTCTCACCCAGCATGGGTATATGTAAAATGACACCCCAAAACACATTCCCCAACTTCTCCTGAGTACGGCGATACCACATGTGTGACACTTTTTTGCTGCCAAGGTGGGCAAAGGGGCGCATATTCCAAAGTGCACCTTTCGGATTTCACCGGTCATTTCTTACACATTTTGATTGCAAAGTTCTTCTCACACATTTGGGCCCCTAAATTGCCAGGGCAGTATAACTACCCCACAAGTGACCCCATTTTGGAAAGAAGACACCCCAAGGTATTCCGTGAGGGGCATGGTGAGTTCCTAGAATTTTTTATTTTTTGTCGCAAGTTAGTGGAATATGAGACTTTGTAAGAAAAAAAAGAAAAAATAAAATCATCATCATTTTCCGCTAACTTGTGACAAAAAATAAAAAGTTCTATGAACTCACTATGCCCATCAGCGAATACCTTAGGGTGTCTACTTTCCGAAATGGGGTCATTTGTGGGGTTTTTCTACTGTTTGGGCATTGTAGAACCTCAGGAAACATGACAGGTGCTCAGAAAATCAGAGCCGTTTCAAAAAGCGGAAATTCACATTTTTGTACCATAGTTTGTAAATGCTATAACTTTTACCCAAACCATTTTTTTTTTTGCCCAAACATTTTTTTTTTATCAAAGACATGTAGAACTATAAATTTAGCGAAAAATTTATATATGGATGTCGTTTTTTTTTGCAAAATTTCACAGCTGAAAGTGAAAAATGTCATTTTTTTGCAAAAAAATCGTTACATTTTGATTAATAACAAAAAAAGTAAAAATTTCAGCAGCAATAAAATACCACCAAATGAAAGCTCCATTAGTGAGAAGAAAAGGAGGTAAAATTCATTTGGGTGGTAAGTTGCATGACCGAGCGATAAACGGTGAAAGGAGTGTAGTGCCGAAGTGTAAAAAGTGGCCTGGTCATGAAGGGGGTTTCACCTAGCGGGGCTGAAGTGGTTAAACCACAATCGGCTCTAATTTATAGATATTTGGGGCTATTCTTCCCATGTGGGATCGGAACAGCTGACGGATAGTAAAAAAAGCACAGTAACTGGTCATAGAAGATGGTCACAGGAGATAAGATAATATCTCATATAGGCTCTTGGTCAATATAAGTAAATGACCTATAACCTGATATTGCAAAATTGTGGTACAATTGATTGTTATCGAATGGGTGTTCAAACTACACACATAAGTTAGAAAGGGGTGTCTCAGGTATTTCTAAGATAACAGAAAGTGGCAAGAATAAGTGGATAATGGCTAGTACATTATAGCTGCTGTCAAAGAGGCGGTGGTAACAGTGGCATAGACCCTCAAAAAATGTCAGTCTACAAAAAACAGCTGTAATTCAACTGTTCATTGAGACCGTTAGGTGTGACAGTTTTTAAGAGAAATATCCACCGTGTCTCACGCTGTAGAAGGATTTTATCCCAATCGCCGCCTCTTTTGGGGGGGCTGACGGTCTCTATGCCCATAACCTTAATGACCTTGGGATTGCCTTGGTGTAGGTCACAGACATGTCGTGCCACTGGAGTATCGCGACGCTTATCAATATCTAGGAGATGCTCACCAATGCGTCTACGCAACTCGCGCTTTGTTTTTCCAATATACTCCATGTGGCAAACACAAGTGATTTTATATATCACCCCAACAGTTCTGCATGAGATGAAGTCTTTAATCTCAAAGTTACGTTTAAGGTTTGTACTGTAAAAAGTTTTTCCTGGGCTGATATTACCACAGGCCACACACCCACTGCATCTGAAACAGCCCACAGGCCGACGTCCAAGCCACATATTGGGCTTTACCGGTGGTGCAAGATGGCTATGCACCAATAAATCTTTGAGACTTTGTCCCTTTCTAAAAGTCACCTGTGGGTGTTCATGCAGGACTTCCCGGACATCTGGGTCCATAAGTAAAATGGGCCAGTGTCGTTTTAAAATCTCTTTTGATTCCTTTGCGGAACCGTCAAAAGTTGTAATAAACCTCACTTTTCTGTCACTTTCTTGTTTAGTCTTTGGGGTAAGTAGTGTCTCTCTTGGGGTATTTTTCGCCCTCTGAAATGCTCCTCTCAGTACCTTATCAGGGTAACCCCTGGCCCTAAATCTTTGCCGGAGGTCTGCTGCCTGTCGTAAGAACTCTTGTTTTACTATCCGTCAGCTGTTCCGATCCCACATGGGAAGAATAGCCCCAAATATCTATAAATTAGAGCCGATTGTGGTTTAATATACTTAGTTGTACCTATGATTGTCCGATCGTAGGTACATCATATGCAGACTGTGAAGCATCAAATACCTGAGTCGCCTCCAACTTCTCTCGTTGTTGGCATTAGCTTCCGCGATCTCGCGATATCTGATGCGAGTTCGCGCATGCGCAGAAGTGCATTTCGCATCAGGCACTTGTCCTGCGCCCCAAGCCTCGTTTCAACTCTGTGTTGTGCGCATGCGCGACGCTTACGTGCGGGCGAGCGCTGCGCCACCTGACATCTGTTACTGACGTCATCAGCAGCGGGAACTGGGCTATTTAAATAAGGAGTGAACGCCAGGTTAGTTGGCGTCCCATATGCAGCTACACACATCGGTTTACTGCATTATTCCTAACCCCCTATCTATGGGGTAGCCCACATAGGAGCCGATCATCCTCGTGCACCTACTGACCACTTTGACTGACTGTGTCATTTCTGGTCATCAGGTTTTACCACTTTATCTGGGATTGACCTGCTTTACTATTATATCATCTCCCCTGATGAACTGCCTAATGTCCTGGCAGTGAAACATGCGTGTAGGGACAATGCTCATGGATATTTAGGGACATATAGTTATTAGAGTCAGGGAAAGGTTCCAGACAGGGTCGTCCTTTCAAGGACGAGTGCCCTGTGGTCAGGTCGCTACCACACATCTAGTTTTTAGGGTATTGGTTAGACAGCCATAGGATTTCCCTAGGGACCCTACACACATGTGTTAGACTGTCAGCCGGTTGCTATCTCCCTATTGATTCATCCGACCATCCATACAGGAAGAACGACTACCGGAATATCGTGTGCTGAAGCAGCCGACAACCTTCCCTGGGTACCGGTAGGACACACTGGTTACCCTCTCAGTGCCGCCGCGCACTTCAATTTATTATCAATATACTGAGATGACCATGGGCCTTAGCCATTAATGGTCCTATACCGTGTTCATCTCATTATATTTAATTTTCTTTTTCGCACATAGTATCAAGGATTTTTAAATAGCAAAGACATTAAATGTTATGTTTTAAGATTATTCCTCCAGGTTGCATTTAGTCCTGTAACCACTTATTTAATAAAAAAAAGTGTGTAAATTCATTATTTTTTTTTGTCAATTTGAATGTTTTTTTCTAGAAGACAATCGTTGGCTCATTATGTAAAATTGCGGATTGATCTAATTGCTTAGCATATTCATTGAGGGGTGTAGTTTGCCTAATTGAATAACTTTGTTTTGTTTTCAACTCTAGGGTCACATAAGGGTGTCTTCTCTTAACATGTGACATAGCTCCCAATTACCATTAATTTAAATCCTTTAGCCTAAAGCCATATTCTGCTCCTTGCAGTCTGAAGCCTGCTGTGCGACCAAAGTTAAGGGTTTTGTGCACAACTGTTTGTAAATATACATATTGTTTGTAATACGTTTAAGATTTTTTTATGATTTAAACACTACAATGTTTTCAAATAAAATAGTTCGTAATTTATAATTTGTTCAAATTATTTTAATTTTTTAAACATTTTAATAGATTACCGTTGGACAATTAAATCGTTAACAGACTTTATAGGATAAATTTGGATTAAATAGAGGGTGTGTGGTTTCTGAAATGGGGTTATTTATTTGTCGCTGACACTATGTAGGCCTCAAAAAGTGACTGCATAACCAAACTGTTATTGAATTATATTTCTGTTAATAAATTATATAAACATGATATATGCATATGGCGATTGTAAATTTATACATTTATTTAATCTCTATTAATCTATATTGTAGCATCAATTGAAATTTTTATTTTGATTATATAATTTTATTTCTAATATTTTTTTTGATTAGTTACTTCTTTAACAAAGATGCCACTAAAATTTTTACTAAATTTTACCACTGTCATGAAGTACAATGTGTAACGATAAGATAGAACTATGCCCGTGAACAGTAAACTCGTTTTAAAGTTATTAGCACAAACATAGATACCGTTTAATATTTAAGAAAAATGTTTAATTAGCGTTAAAGTAGAAATGGGCATGGGGTACTGAGGGTTAATGTTTCTAAATATGTGATGTATACATAATTACAATGATGTGTGCACATATTTACCCTCCTGGTGTGGGGTGGTAACCAACGCCTCATCCTCTTCTTCAGGAGCTGGGGTGGCGATCTCCTCCTTAGCAGGAGCTGGGCCAGATGTTTTTGGCCCTTGAGAGGGTCCGGGCTCGTCTGACACCTCCACAACAATCCCCACATCAGGTGGGTTGGTGGCACCTCGAGGACTGTGGGAGGGGCCCGCCTGCTCATCCTCCTCTGTGGAGACCTCCACTACATCCAAATCTGCCGTGGTTAGACGGCGGCGGACCGTTGGCGCTGGAAGCCCTGAAATAACACAACATTTGGATTTAGGCTCAATTTAAACGTCCGTAATGTCTTTTTCATATCCACCCACACACAAAAAAAAAAAAAGGACACCGGCAATGTGCGTGACGCATTTTGAAGACCGCACGTCAATGTCAATAATATAATATGACTATTCTTGGCCTCAATTGAGGACAATAATACAAAGATTATTAATAAATATCATCAGAAATACAGCAAAAAGTATTTGTTAGAAGGTGTAAATATTATATTTAATGTTCACGTTATAAGATCGGATTGTATTGCGATTGTGTGTGGGGTCTGATCAATCGGACATTGGCCAGCTGGGCTGATATGTACCTGTCTAGGGTACTTATTACAACAATGATGAATATCTAATCAGACATCATAAAAGACAAAGTTATATTTAGTGCAAAAATATATTCATTCTTTTTTTTTTTTTTTTAAGAACTGAAATGTGGACCCAGAAGTGCGGGTCCGCTTTTCTGGAGACGGGACGCACATCGTGCGGCCCCCTTAGAGATGAATGGGTCCTCAAGTCAGTTCAGAAAAATAAATTATGAAATTGAGCACTTGTGAATCGGGTCTTGGCTGTCATTCACGTAGCGGATGTCACGCACGGCATCTGCTCGTGTGAAACAGCCCTAATACAGATTGATGATTGCTGTTTATCTAGATATAAACACACACACACACATATATTTATTATTATGTGTGTGTGTGTGTGTGTGTGTGTGTGTGTGTGCAAAGTACAAAATCAGCCGGTTACATCATACATCACTACCGCACTGTGTGGATATATATATATATATATATATATACACTCACAGCGAGATAGAGATATATGAGGTAAAGGGATGATTTGCTATGTTTCACAACAGGTAAAAATAAGTAATAATTTGTAACGGGTGATAAAAAAAAAAAAAAGTACCTGGGCAGACTCTCTCACTGAGCTCTTTGACCCAGTCCGGGTGTCTCCTTTTCAGGTCTGACCATTTTTTTACAATTTGAATTTTGTCGTGGGTCCGCCCAAATTTTTTTTGTAAGGCCTTGACGACCCCCACGACAATCGCCCTCTTCTCGGCCTGCTTCCGGGTCCGGTCATAACCCTTCTTCAACATGCGCTGCAGGATAAAGATGCAAACATGTATTACAAAATTTAGGAAATACAAGGATTATTAATAAATATCATCCAAAACACAGCAAAAAGTATTTGTTAGAAGGTGGAAATATTATATTTAATGTTCACGTTATAAGATCGGATTGTATTGCGATTGTATGTGGCTGGGGTCTGAGCAATCGGATATTGGCCAGCTGAGCTGATATGTACCTGTCTAGTGAAGCGACGGTACGATATGGGGTGCACCCTGGGTAACGCTAAATGAACCAGCAAATAATGGCAGGAAGACATTTTTATATTTTCTCCAGACCAATAAGACATGGGGCCAGATTTATCATTAGCTCAAGTCAGAATAATGGAGTGAAAAAGTCGCAAGAAAATGAACAAACGCTAAAACAGCGCACAAATTTGCGAGTTTCTCCTGCTCTGCACTATGCTCGCCAGTTTTATGAAAGTGGACGTGTTTTCTTATGTAGATGAATCTCTAGACACATTTACTATTGGAACAATTTAAAAAGTTGCAAAAAAAAAATGCGCTAGTTCACTCCAGTGAGGACCATGCTTATCTTATGAGAGTTTTTAATAGAACATGCAACTTTTTCGTAAGGACGTGCGAATTTTGTAAAGCTGCTTACTGACGGATAAACTGCTACCGTAAAAAGGGATGATCATAAATCTGAATTGGCTAAAGCTGACTTTAGACATTTGTGAAAGTGGAGTGAGCTGTCGGAGTAATGATAAATCTGGCACTATGTGTTTGTGTGTGGTATGCAGTGTGTGGTATGCAGTGTGTGGTATGCAGTGTGTGGCAGGAAAATGTATATGCAATGTGCATGATATTTCTTTGCTGTCCATACATACATACATACATACTTCTTACAAAGTGCTGTGATGTCAAAACAATACTTATTACAACAATGATGATTATCTAATCAGACATGATTAAAAATAAAGTTATATTTAGTGCGCAGATATATGCGCATAATGTTCACATTATAAGATCGGATTGTATTGCGATTGTATGTGGGTGGGGTCTGAGCAATCGGATATTGGCCAGCTAAGCTGATATGTACCTGTCTAGTGAAGCGACGGTACGATATGGGGTGCACCCTGGGTAACGCTAAATGAACCAGCAAATAATGGCAGGAAGAAATTTTTAATTTTTCTCCAGACCAATAAGACATGGGGCCAGATTTATCATTAGCTCAAGTCAGAATAATGGAGTGAAAAAGTCGCAAGAAAATGAGCAAACGCTAAAACTGCGCACAAATTTGCGAGTTTGTCCTGCTCTGCACTATGCTCGCCAGTTTTATGAAAGTGGACGTGTTTTCTTATGTAGATGAATCTCTAGACACATTTACTATTGGAACAATTTAAAAAGTTGCAAAAAAAAATAAAATGCGCTAGTTCACTCCAGTGAGGACCATGCTTATCTTATGAGAGTTTTTAATAGAACATGCAACTTTTTCGTAAGGACGTGCAACTTTTGTAAAGCTGCTTACTGACGGATAAACTGCTACCGTAAAAAGGGATGATCATAAATCTGAATTGGCTAAAACTGACTTTAGACATTTGTGAAAGTGGAGTGAGCTGTCAGAGTAATGATAAATCTGGCACTATGTGTTTGTGTGTGGTATGCACTGTGTGGTATGCAGTGTGTGGCAGGAAAATGTATATGCAATGTGCATGATATTTCTTTGCTGTCCATACATACATACATACTTCTTACAAAGTGCTGTGATGTCAAAACAATACTTATTACAACAATGATGATTATCTAATCAGACATGATTAAAAATAAAGTTATATTTAGTGCGCATATATATGTGCATAACTGCACATGCGCGAATATGTAAACATACTATTGCTTAATAATTACTATACTATACAGATATGGTGCGAACATGCATTCAAAATGTTATGACATGAAGTGTTGTACTTACGGTTAGCAGGAGTTCATCCTCTTCGTCATGGAATCTTGTGCCCACCATTTTCTCTTGTCAGGAGTTGAAGATTCACTCTTAAAATGGAGTTGACGTACTCGCGATAAACCACGCCTATGATGCGCGCGCAGGTGCGCGTGCACAATCTCAACACACTGACTTAGGTGGTGTATGTAGCGAATAAACAAATAGAGAGAATAAGCGATTATATCGAATAGGCAAATTATCTAACAGGCAGCGGTTGGGCGAATATTTGAAAAATGCTATTGATTGACCCTGACGTACTCACGATAAACCACGCCTATAATGCACACGCACGTGCGCGCGAACAATCTCATCACACTTCATATTTTAGGTGGTTATGTAGCGAATAAACGAATATAGCGAATAGGCAAATTATCTAACAGCCAGCTAATAGGCAAATTTTTGAAAAATACTATTAACCCTAGTTAGTTAAAATATACCATCGGAACTGAGTTTTCACTAACGTACGGAAAACCTAGATCCGATGGTATATTTTGACAACACAGTGAAGTGATGCTTGTCGGGTTAGAGTGTTAAATGTATCGCATAATATGTATTATGTGATGCGAAAATTCGAATTATCGCATATGCGAAATAATAACGAATTCGAATATTCACGAATATTTTACGAATATTCTTTCGAATATTCTAGAAATTTCGCGAATTCGAATATGGGACATGCCGCTCAACACTACTTTAAATTATAACTCTAGCACTCTGGTACTGAATATGATATTTGCTTACTTTATATTTTTAGTTATCCAATAAGGGTGTCCCCCTTGCGGCAGGCAAACACCTCTGTTAGGGCAAAACCCCTACTTCTATGATCTTCTGGGGTCCAAATCAGATAAAAGTGTGAGTATACTCGGGAGAGATAAATGACACAGGCTCAAGGTTGCATCAGAATGATCTTTCTCATCTTTATTAGGTGGATACAAAATATTTATACCCTTTTTCTAGAACTCAAGCCAAACACAGATATCGTCATTTTATGTAAGCATCACATGATTACAAAAAAAGTATCTTATCCTTCAGTTATTCTTCCTTGAAAAGTATCTAGAACCAGTTGCACTCCCAGAACATCATGCACACATAGTTCTGAGAACTAATAAGCAATTAACTTTGTTCTCATTTCTCAATTTCACAATTCTCATTTCTGACCTAAAATAAACCAGCAAAGAAAAATGGAATCCAGGATAAGAAATGACGGTGCAATCCCTCACAATTCCCCCATTTTAAGATATTCACTCATTGCAGGCAACAGGTACACATACTTCAGCCGGACATTTCCCTTTTGCTGCTGGTTTCCCAGATTCTACATATACATACCTGCATGAGGGATAATCTCAATGCATTTTAATAATCTCTCCTACTACCGGTTTTGTTACACACTTTACTCAAGCACATTAATACTAGCTTAATCACAATGTAAATAAGTGCAATAATCAACTAGATCTGTTTTATCTCCTGCACTATGCCCACAAGCCAGCCACCAATATTTTTGAACCAATTTGCTGGGTTCAAGAAAGAGAAAGTGTCTGACCACCAAAAATCTTTATCTGCACTATGTTCATCCAACCACTTATCTCTTCAATACCTTCCCTTATCTGGAGGTTACCTTGTGGATCTATATAATGACAGCAGGTTGGTCATATCACTTGACACATTTCTCCTTCCCTGGCAGTGAGATAATCCAGAACTAAAATATGCTGGTTAGTGACAATGATTAACTGAGATTGTACATTGTTAGTTTGATTTACAAGGCCTAACACATCTCATATTTGGTCATCTAGATAATCTGTTGCTACTACTAGCTTATCCCACATCTGCATAATCATTGGGTAAATAAACAGAGTACTAAAGAACTTATTTGTAATACTCATCTCTACTACATAAGGCTTCCCATTTGGGCTGGGTTTGTTTTCTGCAGCTCTTTTATATAATGTATGTTTAGGCACAGCATTTATATTAAGCTTATCATGTGACAGTATAAATGTGGCTGGAGTCAGCCGGACAAGAGTACAGGTTCTGGAAGCTCTAGATGGAATCCACTTATATGCTGTCACTGCACAAGCAAAAC
This sequence comes from Bufo gargarizans, assembly GCF_014858855.1. Classification (NCBI taxonomy): domain Eukaryota; kingdom Metazoa; phylum Chordata; class Amphibia; order Anura; family Bufonidae; genus Bufo; species Bufo gargarizans. The sequence goes on from NC_058084.1 coordinate 259,222,425, forward strand.
ATAGATCACCAGGAAGAGTATAATTACAGGTTACATGATAAAGGAGTATATAAGCAACTGCAGTAATGGTTACACTTTCATTCTCTGAACTTCAAATGGATAAAAAGTCTTTACAGTTTATGTTAGCAAGCTCTAACCACGGTACCGGGATCACTAAATAAGGGCTCTTTCACATCTGCGTTCTTTTCTTCCGGCATAGAGTTCCGTCGTCGGGGCTCTATGCCGGAAGAATACTGATCAGGATTATCCTAATGCATTCTGAATGGACGGTCCGTCCTTCAGGATGCATCAGGATGTCTTCCGTTCCGGAACGGAACGTTTTTTGGCCGCAGCAAATAGCGCAGCATGCTGCGCTTTTTGCTCCAGCCAAAAATCCGGAACACTTGCAGCAAGGCCGGATCCGGAATGAATGCCCATTGAAAGGCATTGATCCGGATCCGGCCTTAAGCTAAACATCGTTTCGGCGCATTGCCGGATGCGACGTTTAGCTTTTTCTCAATGGTTACCATGGCTGCCGGGACGCTAAAGTCCTGGCAGCCATGGTAAAGTGTAGCGGGGAGCGGGGGAGCGGTATACTTACCATCCGTGCGGCTCCCGGGGCGCTCCAGAGTGACGTCAGGGCGTCCCAAGCGCATAGATGACGTGATCGCATGGATCACATGATCCATGCGCATGGGGCGCTCTGACGTCACTCTGGAGCGCCCCGGGAGCCGCACGGACTGTAAGTATACTGCTCCTCCGCTCCCCACTACTACTATGGCAACCAGGACTTTAATAGCGTCCTGGGTGCCATAGTAACACTGAAAGCATTTTGAAGATGGATCCGTCTTCAAATGCTTTCAGTACACTTGCGTTTTTCCGGATCCGGTGTGTAATTCCGGCAAGTGGAGTACACGCCGGATCCGGACAACGCAAGTGTGAAAGAGGCCTTAGGCATAATCTTTGAACTCACAGGACTGTGAGTACAGATACAACAGTTTTTATAATTGTCTGCGTCTGTCATTCTTTAACATGACCTGATGATGCCTAATAAGGGCATTGTCCCAGTCACTTTTTAGGTTCACATATAGAGCTTAGATGCTCAGAGCCAGGAGTAGCAGTGCAAGGATCTCCATCCTTAGGGTTTGGCACTTTCTTGCAATGTGAGGAGTAAATCCAGTTAGGCTTTCCTTCCACCTTTATGGAGGTTGCACTTTTCAACAGGATTTGGAAGGGACCATCAAATCTGGGCTCAAAGGTTTTCCTCACGTGCCTCTTAATCATCACCCAATCTGCAGGCTCAAGACTGTGTGTACCTTCTACTAAGTCGGGATCTGGAATGGAAACAAACACTTGTTTATGAGTGTGATCAGGGCCGGTGCAAGGATTTCTGCCGCCCTAGGCAAGATAAAAATTGCCGCCCCCCTTATCATATGATCTGCCCATATCATGTTCCACCCCTTTCTCAGCATTTAAATTAAAAGAACTGCTATGTTTCCCTGAGGGTTAATCAAGCTTCTTGTAACTGCCTTCCTGACAACCGCTAGAGGTGCTTCCGCGATTCTCACAGAAAATTACAGTGGGAAGACGCGGAACATAGTTTTGATTTTCGCAGCAGAGAGGAGGATCGGGGAAAAGAGTTCCCACTGTCTGCGCACCCTCAGTGGGAGGGGGACATGAGGGTGCCCCACTCCTAACAACTATATAGTGCCAGGAAAATGAGTTTGCTTTCCTGGCACTATAGTGCTCCTTTAACACCAGTACTGCATAGTGTCTTTTCTCTGCAGGAACAGGCTATAGACACCAGTACCACTACATTAAACTGTAGTGGTTCTGGGACTATAGTGTCCTTTTAGGCTCCATTCACACATCCGTAATTTCTTTCTGCATTTTGCGGAACGGAATTGCGGACCCATTGATTCCTATGGGGCAGCATGATGACAAGGCAATTGCGGACAAGAACAGGCATATTCTATTAGTGCCGGCAATGTGCGGTCCGCAAAATGCGGAACGCACATTGCTGCTTTCCGTGTTTTGTGGATCCGCGGCTCCGTGTATCCCCAAAACACGTTGCGGATGTGTGAATGGAGCCTTAATGTGAGGTAAATTAGTTTCCAATGTAGTATTAATAACTAAACAATTACATAATAAACATATTGCATTGCCTACTTACCACCAGGACAATAAGATGATCTGGTCTCTGGTTGCAGCCTGGCTCTGGGGACTCCCTTGTCACTCTCACCCCCCCTCCGTCCCTTGTCACTCATTCCCCCCCCTCCGTCCCTTGTCACTCATTCCCCCCCCCTCCGTCCCTTGTCACTCATTCCCCCCTTCTCCCTTGTTACTCATTCCCCCCTCCGTCCCTTGTCACTCTCATTCCCCCCCTCTGTCCCTTGTCACTCTCATTCCATTTCCCCCCACCACGCTACATTAGAGGCGCTTTTCTCCTGTCAGCCACTCTCTCTGGGCAGTGCGACAGCCATCCGGTGCGGGGGAGGGCCCGCCGCCTGACATACTTAAAAAAACAAAAAAAACAAAAAAAACAAAGACGTACAGCAACGCTTTTTTTTTTAAACCGCACGGCTGCCTAGGTCGCATTACAGGTGGCGCCAGCCCTGAGTGTGATGTATCCTTTCAGTGAGGGCCTTCATGTAGCTGACCATACTGTCAGCCTGCAACTGCAGCTGTTGGGGGAAATACAATCTAGCCTTGGGGCACTACCAAACAATACCTCAAAGGGGGACAAGCCTGCCTTGTTTGGTGTGGTTCTTATTGCGTACAAGGCTAGAGGCAAACACTCTGTCCATGGTCTACCTGTTTCCTGCATGGCTTTCTAAATTTTGTGTTTTTATTGTGCCGTTCAAGCAATTAACACCTCAGCTAGCATAACCTCTCTCATCACTTCACCTGTAAAGTGGGGACCTCTATCTGATTCAATAACTTCAGGAACACCATACCTTCATATCAGTTCACTGACCAGTTTCTTTGCGGTGTTCTTAGCATTTGCCTTAGACATGGGATAAGCTTCAGGCCACCCTGAAAAGAGATCAACACACACGAGAACAAACTCATACACTCCTACCTTTGATAGTTATATGTAGTCTATCTGCAGTCTCTGAAACTGATAAAGGCCTAGGGGTGTGCTTGCTTGGAGTCTTCACCACTTGGCCATGGTTCTTCAATGCACAGATCATACATCCTTCCCCAAACGGCTGCAACTGTAGAGAACCCTGGAGCAATCCAGACAATGTTTATTACACCACTTACAATGGCACCTTTTAACAGATGTGTAGGCCCATGGGCCTCCTGAGCCATAAACGGGTACAGAGGGCGTGGCAGGCAGATTTCTGTATTTGTTTCTCCATAGTCCTTGGTCATCTGGTACATCCCCTTGTTTAGTCCATAGTTCTTTTTCTTCAGGTGGGGCCTGCTCAGACAATTTGATCAGAGTTTCTTTGGATATATTCACAGGTTTAAAGGCTCTTATCGGGGTGGCATCAGCATTCAGTAGCCAGAACACAGCTAGCTTGGCTGCCTTATCAGCTCTGTCATTGCCTTCTACCTCTGCCATGGTACCTTGTGTGAGCCTTTACTTTCACAATAGCAACTTTTTCTGGCAACAGTACAGAGTTAGTTCAAGCACACATTCTTTGTTTTTAATGGGCTGACCTGCAGAACTCAAAAAGTCTCTAGCCTGCCATATGTGTCCATAGTCATGTGCAATACCAAAATCATCCATGTAGATGTTCACCTTCTTCCCTTCGGCCATTTTACACACCTCCGTGAGTGCCTTCAGCTCTGCCTCCTATGCAGACATGTGTGGAGGGAGTGGTTCAGCAACGGCTACCTCATGCTGTGTGACCACTGCCTATCCAGTATTGACCCAGTCATCCTCTTCCATAAACCTGCTTCCATCTGCAAAATACTCAAAATCAAGATTCTCAAGAGGCTATTTATGCACATGAAAAATCTTGAAGTTTCTTGGTGCATCAACTGTATACAGTCATGAGGATCATTTTCAGCTAAATCAGGCAAAAGGCTACCTGTGCTACCCTCCCCCATTTCTGAATCTGTAATTGGTAACAAAGTAGCAGGATTCAGAGTAGTACACCTTTTGAAAGATATATTGTCTGGCATGAGGAGGGCACATTGGAGTCTGAGTTGTCTAGTCACAGAAATGTTTTGGTTGCACCCATGTGAGAATGCCCTGTATGTCATGGGGAGTTTGCACAATCACCAGGTAGTCCAACACTACTTCTGAGGCTTTTTCAATAATTACCTGCACTGCCACGACTGAGCTGACACAGGAGGGGGCGCTCGAGCAACAGGATCTAATCTAGCTGAGAAGTATGCCACTGGGCGTTGATGTTCACCATGCTTCTGTGTAAGCACAGCAGTACTGTGACCCTGTATTTCTGAACATAACAGGTAAAATTCCTCATTATGCTTTGGAATACCCAGGGCTAGAGAAAAGCATCAATTTGACTGGCCACTGCTCTCTCGTTGGGCATGACTGACTGATGGGGAGGGGATGTACAATGGGGGTACTGCTTCACTTGGGCTGACATCCTGACTTAAGAAACACAGTAACCGGAGACATAGTGAGTTTCTCTATGTCTGTTCATCATTGTTTTTGTTTTTTTAGTTTTTTTGAACTTATTAACAAATAAAATTTTCTGGAGCTCCATACACTCACACTAAGTACCGCACATATATTGCCTTCTTATTATCTCCTAAAATTGACAACAGTGTTCTTGCTATTTCACATTCCAATGCCGTGACGTAACTCCCCCATTGCAGCTACAGCCTCCTGTCTCTCCCCTCATACTCAGCTTTCCGTCTCCATATGTTCTCTATCTCAGTAAACGGAGATACATGGACAAGCAAAGGTTTCCACACTCAATTCTCCATTTGAATAACATCCTGTAATCGTCTGCAGTCCAGCTGCATACGTCTCTACTGTCTCTTTTCTACTCTCTCTCTCACAATTTGTCTGGCAGTTTTCCTCTTCAGGCTGTTTGTAGTACAACTTTCCTCTGAATACTTGTGGCTTTCAACCTTCATTTTCTATCTCTCTTGCTACCTTAATCCAGATGCTAACTACATCTTCACATGCATGATCCTTAATCCACCCACTGTGGGTGTGCATGAACCTTTCCCAAACCTCTAAATCGAAGTTCCTATGCTTCCTACCTGCTTTTTACAACACTTTGTCAACTTTCTTTAACCCATTTTTGACGCCTCTCTTTCTAACAGATGTTTAGCTGACTCGTAATCTTTGGGAACGCTGTTCTGGTTGCAAATTGTCTATTCCTGAATCTGTGCTTACTAGGGGGAACTTAGACTTAGACGTCTATTTTCTCCCACAGTGGCTTCCCCACCCTGTCCTTCCAGGTGTACCTACAGTGTTAAAGTCAAAGCCTCTTTGGGCTTTTGGACCCTTCCCCTAGGTTCCTGCCAGATTCTACACACACAATAAACAATGACAAATATGTAGACAGTTACTCCCAGAACAATCCCAAGCAATTCCTAGACTTTTCTAACACTTGCTCTGTCAGTTTGTAGCCCTCAGGGATTTTCATTTTACTTTCCAATCCCTTAACTGAATGCACTAATTATCTCCAGACGTCTGTATTTTTAATTTCCTGCTTGTCCCTTCCCCGTGGTGCTTCCTCACTAGACTTCAATCCTCTAGTGTACACTACGTAGGACAGCAGAATACCAACCCCTACCTGCTTTTAGCAGCGCCTTATGAGGTTCCAGGGCTCTTGATTGCCCTGTGCTGCATTCACTGTGATCTATACAAAATCCAGAGGACTACTAAGACATATATCACGATATCAAGTGCAAACCCAAAGGTGTTCCAAAAAAACTATATTATCCATACCCAGCGATCATAGGAATGATGTGGTTGGGGTTCTTTCCTCTCAAATATTGCTCGACCTTAAGTAGACCTTTTATACTTCCCCCACAGTTCCGATCCCAGGCAGAAAGGCAAAGGAGACACAGATAGATTTGTAAGAATAAGCTTCTTACCTTAACAAGGCTGTTTTTAGATCATCTGCGTGTCCTGGTCCCTCTCCTTAATCGGTCAGAGTTGTTGGGAAGGGTCCACTGATCAAGCACCCTGTTGATGGCCAAGAATTGTTAGGGCAAAACACCTACTTGTATGATCTGCTGGGGTCCAAATCAAATAAAAGTAAGAGTATACTCGGGAGAGATAAATGACACAGGCTCAAGGTTGTATCAGAATGATCTCTCTCATCTTTATTGGGCGGACCCAAAATATTTATACCCTTTTTCTAGAACTCAAGCCAAACACAGATATCATCATTTTACGTAAGCATCACATGATTAATAATAACTTTTTTTTTTATGCTTGCAAGTCAAGCACATTTAATTACAAAAAAAAAAAAAAAATCTTATCCTTCAGTTATTCATCCTTGAAAAGTATCTAGAACCACTTGCACTCACAAAACTTCAGGCACACATAGTTCTGAGAACTAATAAGCAATTAACTTTGTTTGTCTCAAGTAGAAACGGCTCAGCAATTCTCATTTCTGACCTAAAATAAACCAAAGTAAAATGGAACCCAGGATACAAAATGAAGGTGCAATCCCTCACACCTCTGCCACATAATTTGCAGGATACTCTTCTGAAAAGGTTTAGATTTTTCCACTATGACCCAGAAGGCTTGAGTAATGGATAAGGACAATTCTGCACACTAACTGTCCATTTGTGTCCTGGCACTCAGAAAGTTGCTCTCAGGCGATTGTAACATAGTAACATAGTACATAAGGCCGAAAAAAGACATTTGTCCATCCAGTTTGGCCTGTCATTATGCAAGTTGATCCAGAGGAAGGCAAAAAAACCCTGTGAGGTAGAAGCCAATTTTCCTCACTTTAGGGGAATAAAAATTCCTTCCCGACTCCAATCAGGCAATCAGAATAAATCCCTGGATCAACGATCTCTCTCTAGTAGCTATATCCTGTAATATTATTACACTCCAGAAATACATCCAGGCCCCTCTTGAATTCCTTTATTGTACTCACCATCACCACCTCCTCAGGCAGAGAGTTCCATAGTCTCACTGCTCTTACCGTAAAGAATCCTCTTCTATGTCTGTGTACAAACCTTCTTTCCTCCAGACGCAGAGGATGTCCCCTCGTCACAGTCACAGTCCTGGGAATGAATAGATGATGGGATAGATCTCTGTACTGTCCCCTGATATATTTATACATATTAATTAGATCTCCTCTCAGTTGTCTTTTTTCTAAAGTGAACAACCTCAATTTTGATAATCTTTCAGGGTACTGTAGTTGCCCCATTCCAGTTATTACTTTAGTTGCCCTCCTCTGGACCCTCTCCAGCTTTGCTATGTCTGCTTTGTTCACTGGAGCCCAGAACTGTACACAGTACTCCATGTGTGGTCTGACTAATGATTTGTAAAGTGGTAGGACTATGTTCTCATCACGGGCATCTATGCCCCTTTTGATGCAACCCATTATCTTATTGGCCTTGGCAGCAGCTGCCTGACTGTCACGGCTGAGGATGGGGAAAATCCTCAGCCATGTGATGCCAGGTGATGTTAGACTGCTCGGCCAGGAAAACAGGATTAGGGAGCAGGTCACCTCCTAACGGGTCCCTAACCTGACCCTAACTCCTAGCTGCATGGGCCAACCTTTAAAGGGGTTGTCCCACTTTGCTGTTTCAATCTTACCAGCAGTAAATGTCCTGATAACTTCCTGCTTCTCAGGCAGTTGAGTGAAGGCCACGCCTCCTCATGACTCGCCCTCAGAGCTCAGTCCGTGCTCGTTCATGTGGATGAGTCATCCACATGGAGCCTGCAGAGTATGTAAAGCCCATCCCCCTGCTGGGGAATCACTCAGTGACCACTGACCAATGCTAGTGAACTAATGGAGTAACTTGTGGCTGTCCTGCATTCTAATACACTTTTACACATAGAACCTGTGTTACAAACCCATTCTGTGCAGCAAAAACAATAAATCACTACAGCCCAAATGCATGTTAGCTAGTAGCCATATGATCTGTGCTAGATATAGATAGATATATTCACTGACTTATTACCCAGCTTTCCCGATGTCTGATATTATCACTGACTTATTACCCAGCTTTCCCGGTGTACAATATTATCACTGACTTATTACCCAGCTTTCCCGGTATCAGATATTATCACTGACTTATTACCCAGCTTTCCCGGTGTACAATATTATCACTGACGTATTACCCAGCTTTCCCGGTATCAGATATTATCACTGACTTATTACCCAGCTTTCCCGGTATCAGATATTATCACTGACTTATTACCCAGCTTTCCCGGTATCAGATATTATCACTGACTTATTACCCAGCTTTCCCGGTATCAGATATTATCACTGACTTATTACCCAGCTTTCCCGGTATCAGATATTATCACTGACTTATTACCCAGCTTTCCCGGTGTACAATATTATCACTGACTTATTACCCAGCTTTCCCGGTGTACAATATTATCACTGACTTATTACCCAGCTTTCCCGGTGAACAATATTATCACTGACTTATTACCCAGCTTTCCCGGTATCAGATATTATCACTGACTTATTACCCAGCTTTCCCGGTATCAGATATTATCACTGACTTATTACCCAGCTTTCCCGGTATCAGATATTATCACTGACTTATTACGCAGCTTTCCCGGTGAACACTATTATCACTGACTTATTACCCAGCTTTCCCGGTATCAGATATTATCACTGACTTATTACCCAGCTTTACCGGGAAAGCTGGGTAATAAGTCAGTGATAATATTGTTCACCGGGAAAGCTGGGTAATAAGTCAGTGATAATATCTGATACCGGGAAAGCTGGGTAATAAGTCAGTGATAATATTGTACACCGGGAAAGCTGGGTAATAAGTCAGTGATAATATTGTACACCGGGAAAGCTGGGTAATAAGTCAGTGATAATATTGTACACTGGGAAAGCTGGGTAATAAGTCAGTGATAATATTGTACACCGGGAAAGCTGGGTAATAAGTCAGTGATAATATCTGATACCGGGAAAGCTGGGTAATAAGTCAGTGATAATATTGTACACCGGGAAAGCTGGGTAATAAGTCAGTGATAATATTGTACACCGGGAAAGCTGGGTAATAAGTCAGTGATAATATTGTACACCGGGAAAGCTGGGTAATAAGTCTGTAATATTATTGTACACCGGGAAAGCTGGGTAATAAGTCTGTAATATTATTGTACACCGGGAAAGCTGGGTAATAAGTCTGTAATATTATTGTACACCGGGAAAGCTGGGTAATAAGTCAGTGATAATATTGTACTCCGGGAAAGCTGGGTAATAAGTCAGTGATAATATTGTTCACCGGGAAAGCTGGGTAATAAGTCAGTGATAATATTGTACACCGGGAAAGCTGGGTAATAAGTCAGTGATAATATCTGATACCGGGAAAGCTGGGTAATAAGTCTGTAATATTATTGTACACCGGGAAAGCTGGGTAATAAGTCTTATAGACTTATTACCCAGCTTTCCCGGTGTCTGATATTATCACTGACCTATTACCCAGCTTATATGGGGGGGGGGGGGTTATCTGTGGAGTGCACTTATGGGGTGGGGGGGGCATCTGTGGAGGGCACTTATGGGGTGGGGGGGGGCATCTGTGGAGGGCACTTATGGGGTGGGGGGGCATCTGTGGAGGGCACTTATGGGGTGGGGGGGGCATCTGTGGAGGGCACTTATGGGGTGGGGGGGCATCTGTGGAGGGCACTTATGGGGTGGGGGGGGGGCATCTGTGGAGTGCATTTATGGGGTGGGGGCATCTGTGGATGGCACTTATGGGGTGGGGGGGCATCTGTGGAGGGCACTTATGGGGTGGGGGGGGGCATCTGTGGATTGCTGCCTGGACTCCTTCTGGGCGCCGGAGCACACGGCGTCCTCGGTTGCTATGACGCCGTGCGCTCCCTCATGCTGCCGGAAAACAGTAATACACTGCTATGATCTATAAGATGTATCACTGTATTCCGGTGGCAGGATGGAGCGCACGGCGTCATAGCAACCGAGGACGCCGTGTGCTCCGGCGCCCAGAAGGAGTCGGCCCGTGACTAATAGGGCCCAGGGGAGCATATCAATCACTAACCTCTGCCCTGTGATCTTCCAGGGCCCTCCTCCCTCCTCTAGAATCTGTAGGACAGCAGCGTAGCAGGCAGACAGTCTCTCTCCCCGGCACTATCTCCAGCATGCAGGACACGCCTCCCCAGCTTGTAAAACAGCCATGTGTGCGCGTTCTCGAGCGGCCGGCTGGGGAGAAGGTAGGACATTGTGCGCAGGCGCGGCACATACAAGCCCCGCAAGTAGCTGGCCGTATCCATGGGATACAGGTAGACAACAGAGGCGCAGATGAAGGCATTTTTCAGGAGAACCGTGCAAGTTAGGAAATGAAAGTTATTTAGAAGATTATTCAAGGACACTTGGGGAAACTGATTAACAGCAATTAATGAAATGGGACAACCCCTTTAAGGTAGGAGGACCCATGCTCAGGAGTTAGGGTCAGGTTAGGGACGCGTTAGGAGGTGACCTGCTCCCTAATCCTGTTTTCCTGGCCGAGCAGTCTAACATCACCTGGCATCACACGGCTGAGGATTTTCCCCATCCTCAGCCGTGACAGTATGACCACAGGGGTGGCTCTCACTGGCGGGTAGAATAGACAGGAGGCTGCTCCAGCCAAGCATGACTGAAGCAACCCTCAGACCTGAACTAACAGTGAGGCTTTATAGGCCAAGAAGCCACACCCCACAGTCGGACACACCCAGTGACACAAAACACACACTGGGAAGGGAGTTAACCCTTCCAGCACCAGAGAAGGGAAAAACACCACTTAAAAGGGAAGTGCACACAGACAAACAACGGAGCATACATACACGCACACAGACTCCAAAGGGACCGCACACACACCTGTTGTCCGCGGCAACCGCACCTGAGACAAGAAACATCATGCCTCAAGCTGCGGTTGAAACAACAACCCAAACTGCGGGCAACAGTATGCGGCTCCCAAGGAGTCATGGCCAAAACCGTGGCCGTGACACTGACACTGTTTTTTGCAGCTTAGTTAGCTGTTTATTAAAATTCCTAGATCCTTTTCCATGTCAGTGTTACCAAGTGTTTTACCATTTAATAAGTACGGGTGACTTGCATTATTCCTTCCCATGTGCATAACTTTACATTTGTCAGTGTTAAACCTCATCTGCCACTTATCTGCCCAAGCCTCCAATCTATCCAGATCGCTCTGTAGTAGTATACTGTCCTCTTCAGTGTTAATTACTTTACACAGTTTAGTGTCATCTGTAAAGATTGATATTTTACTATGCAAGCCTTCTACAAGATCATTAATAAACATATTGAAGAGAATAGGGCCCAATACTGACCCCTGAGGTACCCCACTAGTGACGGTGACCCAATCTGAGTATGTACCATTAATAACCACCCTCTGTTTTCTATCATTGAGCCAGTTACTTACCCACATACAGACGTTTTCTCCCAGTCCGAGCATTCTCATTTTATATACTAACCTTTTATGTGGTACAGTGTCAAATGCTTTGGAGAAGTCCAGATACACGACATCCATTGATTCGCCGCTGTCAAGTCTAGAACTTACCTCCTCATAGAAACTGATTAAATTTGTTTGACATGACGATCCCTCACGAAGCCATGCTGATATGGCGTTATTTGCTTATTTCCGTTAAGATGCTCTAACATAGCATCTCTCAGAAAACCTTCAAACAGTTTACCCACAACAGATGTTAAACTTACCGGCCTAAAATACTAAATACTTTTTTTTAAATACTGGCTATGACATTACTTAATTCCCTTAGGATACGGGGGTGTGTAGTGTCCCACTAGGTAGGAGTGGGCACTACACAAGGGTCAATTGGGTGGCGTGTACTTCTACTCACAAGGGACAGTGATGTTACATTTTACTGTGCACTTTAATGCATTTCCTATGTGTTTTTACATGCAATGGGTACCCCTGTCATATGTTTATCAGGCCTAGTTGGGTGTAGTTTAGCATTCCAGACACTAGAGGGAGATAGGGAGCCCCTAGTATAAATGTCCAGGCCCTGACAGGGAGGGGTTAGGGTCATAGTCAGGAGTCTGTGGAGACAGAGGTGAGAAGGCACCAGCCCAGGATATGCTGAGGGCCTCCTCCTGACATGCAGCTGGACAGTCCTGGTTCCTAGCTGTACCAAGAGGCTAGAAGGATTACAGCCTGCTTGGAGACTGAGTGTATTCCAGGGGACTAGAGGAGTTACCTTGTCAGCCTGAAGCTCCTGAGGCTAAGCTTATCTCAGTTGAGATACCCCAGTAGTAGGAGAGGACCTCCTGGGAGCAACCTGCAGTTTCCCTACCAAGAGAGGAGAATACAACCAAGTACAGATAAGTAACCTGATGGGCAGAAACACTATAAAGTGAAGAGCAAGGGTCTATACTGGAGGAAGGAATTTATACCAAGGATTTAAGCCAGCACTTAGGCATCCGGGCCTTGGGATCCAGCCATCTAGAATAGCTGAGGGGATAGAGCAGCACTGCACTGCAAAGTATTAACTGTTTGCCCTCCAAGTATCTTGCATGATTTATACCTGCCATCATTGTGAAGTAAGCCTGCTTGGGACATTGTGTTCAAGGGACTGCATCATCATCTGTAACTTCTGTAATAGACTGTACAAAGTTGGACTGTTTACCATTTACCAAGTAATGCAACGTTTGGTTCACCATACAATCTGTGTACCTCAATTTCTATTCCTACCAACTGGTGTGCCACCGTTACAGGCACTGGCGTCACGATCCTTAAAGGGACCTTGCCTCAGGCACTCTAAACACCTGCAACAACCAGGGCACCTCACCAAACATCAGGCCAGGTCTCTACACCCAGAGTGTGCCCCAGAGGAACTAGTGTCTGCCTCTCATTCACTGCTGCATGCCTGCCCAGGGTCCTCCAAAAAGTGAGTAACCCTCGATTGCCCATACCGTGACCTCACTGTCGCTAATACCCTGCAGGTCTGGTGTGCTGCAGGTGTATGCCATCCGGTCCTGGCGATTTGTCTATTTTAATCTTTTTAAGTCGCTGTTGTACTTCTTCCTGGGTCAGACAGGACACTTTTAATGGGGAATTTATTTCAACATTCGGCATGTCATCTGACAGTTTATTTTCCTCAGTGAATACATTGGAGAAAAAAATATTTCACAACTTTGCTTTCTCCTCGTCGCTCTCTGCGACTCCCCCCTCATTACTCTTTAACGGGCCGACACCTTCAGATTTATACTTTTTAACATTTATATAATTGAAGAACATTTTAGGGTTAGTTTTACTCTCTTTGGCAATTAATCTCTCGGTCTCTAGTTTGGCCGCTTTTATTTGTTTTTTACATGTTCTATTTTTTTCCTTATAGTTTTTCAGTGCTTCCGTGCTATCTTCCTGTTTTAGTGTTTTATATGCTTTCTTTTTGTCATTTATTGCTTTCTTTACAGTTCTGTTTATCCACATTGGTTCCTTTTTGTTCCTTAACCTTTTATTCCCATACGGTATGTACCTCTCACAATGAGATTTTAGGGTGCTTTTAAAGATATCCCATTTTGTGGCTGTATTTTTATTTGTGAGGACTTTATCCCATTTAGTTAGGCCTATGGCCTCTCTTAGTTGGCTAAATTTAGCTTTTTTGACGTTTGGTATTTTTGTTCCTCCCTGTAGAAACGCTCTCTTGAATGATAATTGGAAGGTTATTACTTTGTGGTCACTATTTCCCAGGTGTCCCCCAACCTGCACACTGTTGTTCTGTCAGGCCTATTGGTTAATACTAAGTCCAGTATGGCCGTCCCTCTAGTCGGGTCCTGAACCAGTTGGGAGAGGTAATTGTCTTTGGTTATTGCCAAGAACCTGTTTCCTTTATGAGATATACAAGTTTCAGTTTCCCAGTCTATATCTGGGTAGTTGATGTCCCCCATAATAACCACCTCATTATGATTTGCCGCCTCGTCAATCTCATTTAGTAGTAGATTTTCTGTGGACTCTGGTATATTAGGTGGTTTATAGTAAACTCCTATTAGTAATTTATTATTGTTTTTAGCACCATGTATCTCTACCCACAGTGACTCCACATGTTCATGTCCCTCGTGCTAATGAGGTCCATAAGCTGAGTTTAGCCGTTACACTCATTAGTCTCTCCCCATATCAAGACATAGACTTACAGTCTTGTGCTTTGCTGCTTTAGATAAATGTTAGGTGTACTCCATAACTAAGGAGTGGAAATAGCACACTACATATTGGACAATACCTGAACTTCCTGTCTAGACAAACCCAAGCTAAATATATTATGTGTCCCATTTACACACATATGTGGATGCAGCAATATGATCAATCTAACTTAGGGGACATGGTTTCTAGTGATGATACAATCCATTTGAGAGACGGAACTTCTAGGATATTGTACGCTACTGACTGTGTAGCACCTAGCAGTCTGAGTCTCAGGTCATGCAGCAGTCTCTTCTGCTTTTGCTGACTCTGCTAGCAGGCTTTCCCAGGGCCATCCCTATAGCCCTGACCCAGAAGTGGAAGAGATTAAGTGCACCGATGCCCAACCACTTATGTTTCAAGATGAGTACATGGGAGGACCACCGCAGCACGTCTCGTAAGATAACGAAACACGGGTGCCAACTGCTGTGGCTTTCTGCAGTGTGCAGACCGACAAGGAGGGCAGGGGTAAAGACTGGGTTGAAGATGATGTGGAGGACGATGAGGTCCTCGACCCCACATGGAATCAAGGTCATGCAAGTGACCTGTGTAGTTCGGAGGAAGAGAAGGTGGTCGCACAAAGCCACCAGCACAGCAGAAGAGTCCTCTAGACAGCTGCTACTGCCCAACGCAGCAAGGGACCGAGCACACCAAAGCAAGTTCCAAGGAGTTCCCTGGCATGGCAGTTCTTCAGACAATGTGCTGACGACAAGACACGAGTGGTTTGCACGCTGTACATCAGAGCCTGAAGTGAGGCATAAACAGTCTCAACCTGAAAACAACCTGCATGACCAGGCATCTAAGTGCAAAGCACGAGCTGCAGTGGAGTAGACACCTCAAAAACCAAGAAAGGTCTTTGGCTCCTCCTGCTTCCTTTTCTGCTGCAGTCTTGGCCTCTTCATCCACCTCTGGAGTTACAGTGGCACCTGCCAACCCGCAAACAGAGGATCTCCTAGTAACACCACCACCTGGGTCGCCAAGCATATCCACAATGTCCCATGGAAGCTTTCAGCTCTCCATCTCCCACACACTGGAGCGGAAGAGGAAGTACCCCCCTACCCACCTACGATCCCTGACCCTGAATGACAGCATTTCAAAATTACTGGCCTTTGAAATACTGTCATTCCGTCTGGTGGAGACGGAGAGTTTTAAAAGCCTCATGGCGGTGGCTGTCCCACAGTACGTCGTGCCCAGCCGCCACTACTTTTCCAGGCCAGCCATCCCTTCCCTGCACAACCAAGTAGGGGGCAAAATCAGGTGTGCACTGTGCAACACATCTGTGGCAAGGTCCACCTTACTACGGATACGTGGACCAGTAAGCACGGTCAGAGACATTATATCTCCCTAACAGCACACTGGGTAAATGCAGTGGCGGCTGGGCCTGAGGCGAATAGCAGTTTGGTGCATGTCCTTCCACCACGAGGATTTTCTCATGTTGCTTCCTCCTCCCACTTCGCTTCCTCATCGTCTACCGTCTCCTCATCCTGTCAGCGTGACACCTTCACCACCAAATTCAGCACAGCCAGGGGTAAATGACAGAAGGCAGTTTTAAAACTTATCTGTTTGGGGGACAATTCCCACACCGCGCGGACGGGCATGGAACAGACCGATGAGTGGTTGGTGCCAGTGAGCCTAAAGCACAGCCTGGTGGTGTGCAATAATGGGCAAAATCTCGTAGCAGCTCTGAGCCTAGCCGATTTGACGCACATCCCTTGCCTGGTGCATGTGCTGAATTTGGTGGTTCCTTAAAAATTACCCCGATATGTCAGAGCTGCTGCAGAAAGTCTGGGCCGTTTGTGTACGCTTTCGGCGTTCTCACCCTGCTGCTGCTGCCTGTCAGCGCTGCAGCGTAACTTTGGCCTTCCCGCTTACCGCCTCATATGCGATGTGCCCACAAGGTGGAACTCCACGTTGCACATGCTGGCCAGACTGTGAGAGCAACAGCAGGCAATAGTGGAGTTTCAGCTGCAACACGCACGGGTGAGTTGGTCTGCGGAAGAGCACCACGTCACCACCAATGACTGGGCCTCCATGCGAGACCTGTGTTCCTTGTTGCACTGTTTCGAGTACTCTACCAACATGGCCAGTGCTGATAATGCCTTTCTCAGCGTTACTATCCTACTTCTTGAAAAATCGCTGCTGGCGATGATGGAAGAGGATGTGGCACAGGAGGAGGAAGAGGGATCATTTCATAGGGTTTCTGGCTAGTCATTCACAAGTGGCTCAGAGGGTAGGTTCCTGCACCCACAAACGCCAGGTATACAATTGTCCACCCCGGGCACAGTTCTGGAGGATGATGAGGTGGAGTATGAGGAGTAGGAGAAGGAACCGTGCTCACAGCAAGGTGGCACCCAAATCAGCTCATGGCCATTGAAAGGATTTGGACCTTTCTGGACCTCTACAGCAATCTTGGTTTGAGACACTGACGTCAGGAGAGATGTTTCTCAGTTGGCAATAATAGACACACACATCACTGAGAAACACTCTAACTTTATTTTTCTATAGCTTGGCCTTATATAGGCAGTAGAAAAGTTTGCATAACAGCGTTAAACCAATCATAAAGATAAACATTGGTGGTCACACAGATACCACCGTAACATCCTTTTATGGGTATGCAATATGTCACATATAAGAATGTACGCAGTTGTGCCGAATGACCCTGAATGAAACAGAACATTTGTTCTAGTTCCGGGAGATTCCCACAGACAGATAAGTGGGTGTCACGAGGGTGTCAAGAGCCACGTCTGACTCCGTTATACCCGGGGTCAGGAAGTCGCAGCGGGTGGCTGCGCGCTCTATGTCTAAAGATCACGGTGTTTCTTAGTGTTTGTTTTCTGTGTTTGCCTTGCTATCCTTTTTGTCTCACTCAGGGATCCGTAGCTTCTCCTCCTCAGCTGTTTCTTGTCTGCCACTCCCAAACTCCTTATATTCTCCTCTCACACTTCTCTTGTTGCCAGTTATAGAGCTTCCTGCCTGGACATCTATGCTGACCCACTGGAGCTGAGAATCTGGTTGTTGTTCCAGAGTGCTACTCTCCGGATCCCTGTTGGGCTTTTGTTGTCTCCTGTTGTTGCCCACCTGGGATTATATGTTTAGTTTGTATTGTCTGTCCTCCCCTTGGTGTTTTCCTTTAGAGCTAGTGGTGCGGACTAGTGTTCCCACCGCCCTGTTCACTATCTAGGGCTCATCCTAGGGAAAGCCAGGGTTTTAGGCACGTGATCGGCGTACGGGTGAGGAACCCTTCTAGGGACGACAGGGCAGCCAGGTGCCAGCCGCAAGGTGAGTCAGGGGTCACCACCTTCCCTCTCACTAGGGCAGGGCCTCCCTCTTTTCCTCCCTCCGTGTCACGTATGTGACAGTTACGCCGATCGTGATATTATAACTGGCCCTTATTTTTTTTTGGAGAAAAATAAAATAAAAATAAAAATATATATATATAATTTTTTTTTTTTTTTTTCTCTACTTAGAATCCAATATGGATCCTATTGCTGCTTTGGCAAAACAGCTTCAAGGCCTGTCTTTGGAGGTGGCAGGATTGAAGGCGTCTGTCCTCCAACAGCAGCAGCAAATGCAGCAGACCGTAAGCCCAGCGGTTGCTATGGGTAACCAGGTTGTTACAGAACCCAAGGTTGTTCTTCCTGACAGATTCTCTGGGGGAAGGGACAAATTTGTGTTGTTCCGTGAGGCCTGCAAATTATATTTTAAGCTGCGCCCTTACTCCTCAGGTAATGAAGAACAGCGGGTGGGGATTGTTATTTCCCTGCTTCAGGGGACCCGCAATCCTGGGCGTTCTCGTTACCCCCTGGTTCCCAGGCTCTCCGGTCAGTGGACGGATTTTTGGGGGCTTTGGGTCTCATATATGATGACCCTGACCGTGTCGCCCTGGCTGAGTCAAAGTTACGGAGACTCCTACAGGGAGATCGGCCAGCAGAGGAATATTGCTCAGAGTTCCGCAGGTGGGTTACGGATACTCAGTGGAACGACCCGGCTCTCAGGAGTCAGTTCTGCTCTGGGTTATCTGAAAGGGTTAAGGATGCGCTGGCGCTGTCTGAGACCCCCCTTTCCCTTGATGCTGTTATGTCCCTCTCTATCAGGATAGATAGACGTCTTAGGGAGAGATCGAAAATTCCTGAGCAATTGGTAACCTCTCCCAAGCAACAGTTAGTCTGTACTGACTTGGATGAGCCTATGCAGCTAGGAGGAACTTCTCGTCAGGTCCGTCCTCCTGAGGTTCGCCGTAGGTGGGGGGCTTGTTTTTTCTGTGGGGGGAAGGGTCATTTCATTAATGTCTGTCCCTCCTTTCCCAAAAACAAAAGACCGTCGGAAAACTACTAACCCCAGGCTGTGCGGAGGATGTCAGCCGGGGGGTATACGTTTCCTCCATACGAACATCTCAATTTGTGTTGCCAGCGGTTATTGTTTTTGGTGTTAAGACGGAGTCTATTTCTTTTTTTCTAGACAGTGGTGCAGGGGTAAATTTGATAGATGCCCATTTTGCCCGCACTATGGGTTTGTCTCTCTGTACGCTGCAGAGACCCATTCCCATATTCGCTATTGACTCTGCTCCTCTGTCTCAGAGAAACCTCACTCACGTTGTCCATAACTTACATCTTCGGGTAGGGGACCACCATAAGGAGCGTCTTTCATGTTACGTTCTGGAGGGCCTTCCCTCTCCTGTGGTATTGGGTCTTCCCTGGTTGGTAGCGCACAATCCAGTGGTGGATTGGCAGGCCAGGGAGATATTGGAGTGGAGTGAGCATTGCAGAGAGAATTGCTTAAATAACAATTGCTTAATCGCCTCCATAGCTTCCCTACCTACATTTATTTTGGACTTTGAGGACGTTTTTTCTGAAAAGGGTTGTCAGAAGCTACCACCTCATCGTCCTTATGATTGCCCGGTTAACCTGATTCCCGGTGCAAAATTACCCAAGTCCAGGTTGTATAATCTTTCGGGTCCCGAGAGACAAGCCATGAAAGATTATATCTCCGAGAGTCTGGCCAAGGGACACATCAGACCCTCTTCTTCACCCGTGGCTGCAGGGTTTTTCTTTGTTAAAAAGAAAGATGGGGGCCTGCGTCCTTGCCTAGATTTCCGTGAGCTAAACCGGATAACCGTCCGAGACCCATACCCTCTTCCTCTCATTCCTGACCTTTTTAATCAGATTGCGGGTGCTAGGTGGTTCTCCAAACTTGATCTTAGGGGGGCCTACAATCTGATTCGTATCAAGGAAGGGGATGAGTGGAAGACAGCTTTTAACACCCCTGAGGGGCATTACGAAAATTTAGTCATGCCTTTCGGTCTGACCAATGCCCCTGCTGTCTTCCAACATTTCGTTAATGATATTTTTAGTCATCTCATCGGCAGGTTTGTAGTCATATACCTAGATGATATCTTAATTTATTCGGCTGATCTGAAAACACATGAAGTACATGTCAGGCAAGTACTGCAGGTCCTACGGACGAATAAATTATATGTGAAAATTGAAAAATGTGTCTTCGCCGTTCAGGAAATACAATTCCTGGGATATCTATTATCTGCTTCAGGTTTCCGTATGGATCCTGGGAAGGTCCAGGCAATTTTAGATTGGGATCTTCCTGAGAACCTTAAAGCTCTACAATGGTTTTTGGGTTTCGCAAATTTCTACAGAAAGTTTATTAAAAATTATTCAGTGATCGTTAAACCCCTTACTGACATGACTAGGAAGGGGACTGATTTTTCTAAATGGTCTGACGCCGCTAAAATTGCATTTTCCTCTCTAAAAGAGAGATTTACCTCGGCACCTGTCCTAATTCAACCTGATGTCTCCCAGCCTTTTATTGTTGAAGTTGATGCGTCGGAGGTGGGAGTGGGGGCTGTATTGTCTCAGGGTCCGTCTCCTGGCAAATGGCGTCCTTGCGCTTTCTTTTCCCAAAAATTATCTGCAGCAGAAAAGAACTATGATATTGGAAATAGGGAACTGTTGGCGATTAAACTGGCGTTTGAAGAGTGGCGTCACTTCTTAGAGGGAGTAATCCACCCCGTCACGGTAATTACGGATCACAAAAACCTTCTGTACCTAGAATCGGCTAAGCGTCTCACCCCTAGACAAGCTAGGTGGTCGCTATTCT
Organism: Bufo gargarizans; assembly: GCF_014858855.1. Classification (NCBI taxonomy): domain Eukaryota; kingdom Metazoa; phylum Chordata; class Amphibia; order Anura; family Bufonidae; genus Bufo; species Bufo gargarizans. Next base: position 259,242,807 of record NC_058084.1, read on the forward strand.
TTACCAGATTTAACTTTGTAATCACCTATCGTCCTGGGGCAAAAAATACCAAGGCAGACGCATTGTCTCGTAGTTTCCCTGGAGGGGGTAATGTTAGTGATCCGGTACCTATTTTACAAAGAGGAGTGGTTGTCTCTGCTGTACACTCTGTTCTAGAGGGAAAGGTGTTAGAGGCCCAGGGGGACGCCCCGGCCTCTTGCCCCTCAGAGAAATTGTTTGTACCGTTAAACCTGCGTCTTGAGTTATTGAAGGAACATCATAATTCGGCACTTGCTGGGCACCCGGGTAGTAAAGCAACCTTGGAGCTATTGTCTCGTCGTTTTTGGTGGCCAAGGTTGCGTCAGGATGTAATAGATTTCGTGTCTACTTGTTCTACTTGTGCACGCGCGAAAGTCTCTCATACACGTCCAGCAGGGTCTTTATTGCCACTTTTCATCCCCAATAGACCATGGACACATCTATCAATGGATTTCATCACTGACTTACCTTTGTCTGCGGGTAAAACAGTTATCTTGGTAGTAGTAGACAGGTTTAGCAAAATGGTACACTTTATTGCGCTACCCGCACTTCCTAATGCTAAGACTCTTGCTCAGGTGTTTATCAGTGAAATCGTGAAGCTTCACGGGGTCCCTTCCGATGTGGTTTTGGATCGGGGAACCCAGTTTATTTCTAAGTTTTGGAAAGCTTTTTGTACCCGTTTAGGGGTACACTTATCCTTTTCCTCAGCTTTCCATCCTCAGTCGAATGGACAGACTGAGCGTACCAACCAAAACCTAGAAACATATTTAAGGTGTTTTGCGTCTGAAAACCAAGAGGTGTGGTCATCATATTTACCGTTAGCCGAGTTTGCCATAAATAATCGCCGTCAGGAATCCACTGGCAAGTCACCATTTCTTGGTGCATACGGTTTTCATCCCCAATTTTGTACTTTCAAAGAGGGGGGGTCTTCTGGGGTTCCCGAAGAGGAACGGTTTTCTTCATCTCTTTCATCGGTATGGCAGAAGGTGCAAGCTAACTTGAAAAATATGAGTGGTAAATACAAATGCATGGCCGATAAGAAACGGTCGCCAGGTCCGGACCTAGGAGTGAATGACTATGTGTGGTTGTCTACTAGGAATATTAAGTTGAAGGTTCCCTCTTGGAAACTGGGTCCTAGGTTCATTGGTCCTTATAAAATTGTAGCCGTCATTAACCCTGTGGCTTTTCGCCTGGAGCTACCTCAGACTTTTAAGATCCATAACGTCTTCCATAAGTCGTTGCTCAAGAAGTATGTTCCACCTCTAGAACTATCACCGCTGCCACCTCCTCCTGTTGTTGTGGATGGTAATCTGGAGTTTCAAATATCCAGAATTGTTGATTCTCGTCGGGTCCGCCGCTCTCTTCAGTATCTGGTGCATTGGAGGGGTTACGGTCCCGAGGAAAGAATGTGGGTTCCAGCGTCAGAGGTAAACGCCAACAGGTTGATTCAGGCTTTCCATGTCTCTCATCCGGAGAGACCTGGTCCTGAGTGTCCGGAGGCCCCTCGTGAAAGGGGGGGTACTGTCACGAGGGTGTCAAGAGCCACGTCTGACTCCGTTATACCCGGGGTCAGGAAGTCGCAGCGGGTGGCTGCGCGCTCTATGTCTAAAGATCACGGTGTTTCTTAGTGTTTGTTTTCTGTGTTTGCCTTGCTATCCTTTTTGTCTCACTCAGGGATCCGTAGCTTCTCCTCCTCAGCTGTTTCTTGTCTGCCACTCCCAAACTCCTTATATTCTCCTCTCACACTTCTCTTGTTGCCAGTTATAGAGCTTCCTGCCTGGACATCTATGCTGACCCACTGGAGCTGAGAATCTGGTTGTTGTTCCAGAGTGCTACTCTCCGGATCCCTGTTGGGCTTTTGTTGTCTCCTGTTGTTGCCCACCTGGGATTATATGTTTAGTTTGTATTGTCTGTCCTCCCCTTGGTGTTTTCCTTTAGAGCTAGTGGTGCGGACTAGTGTTCCCACCGCCCTGTTCACTATCTAGGGCTCATCCTAGGGAAAGCCAGGGTTTTAGGCACGTGATCGGCGTACGGGTGAGGAACCCGTCTAGGGACGACAGGGCAGCCAGGTGCCAGCCGCAAGGTGAGTCAGGGGTCACCACCTTCCCTCTCACTAGGGCAGGGCCTCCCTCTTTTCCTCCCTCCGTGTCACGTATGTGACAGTTACGCCGATCGTGATAGTGGGTGAGATATTATAACAATTCTGTACATGTAAGAGAAGTCAAGATGGAGTCACATTTCCCTTCAATCATCACTGGTTCATGGCTGGGGGGATACAGAGGACACAGACGATACACCTCCCACAAAGGACAGCTTGTCATTGCCTCTGGGCAGCCTGGCCCACATGAGTAATAACATGCTGCAGTGTCTTTGCAATGACCGATGAGTTCCCCACATTCTAACTTGTGCTGATTACTGGGTGGCCACGCTGCTGGATCCCCGTTACAAGGACAACGTACCGTCCTTAATTCCGTCACTTGAGTGTGATCGGAAGAAGCGCAAGTACAAGCACACGCTGATAGGTGGGAATGCCTTCAGCAGCGCTGATATGGATCATCTTAGCAGGAGACAGCATTTGAGCAACATGGTGGATCAGTATATGTGCACACGCCTACAAATACTTAATGACGGGTTTTTCCCCCTTCAACTTCTGGGTCTACAAATAGGGCACATGGCCTGAACTTGCCCTTTACGCCTTGGAGGTGCTGACCTTCCCTGCAGCCAGTATATTGTGTGAACGTGTGTTTAGCAGGGCAGAGGGCGTTATCACAGACAAGCGCAGCCGCCTGTACACAACCAATGTGGACAAGCTCATGTTCATTAAAATGAACCAGGCATGGATCCCACAGGACTTGTCCGTACCTTGTGCAGAATACACATGCATACTGGCCTTATCCAGCCATTGTTATACTACAGCATACTACAGCACAATTGCTCATTGTTGTATTTTTGAAATTGCCCACTCTTTTGGGGTGTACCCCAATAAAAAAAAAAAAGTAAATTAAAATTTAAACTAAAACCAAAAACCAGTGTTGGCTACCTCGTCCTCCACCACCGCTTCCACCTACACCACTACGTCCCCCGCTGTCTCAGCCTCCTACTCCATATGGACCTCCACCTCATACACCAAGTTTATTTTTACGGATTTTATCTTATGTCATTTCACTAATTTGTCTGTTACATTTTCGGGTAACATTCACCAATTTTTGACTGTGATATACCCCTGCTCTACCTAGTTGACAGGTTAATAAATTTAACAATTTTTTCTGTTACATAGTTGGGTGACATTCACCAACGTTTGTTTAGCATGGCTGGAGGGGGCTATAACAGGTTATATTTCCCAATGTTTTGGGGTATACCCTAATTAAAATTATATTTTTATTTTTTTAAATAAAACCAAAAAGCAGTGTAGGCTACCTCCTCATCCTCCACCACAGCTTCCACCTACACCACCACATCCACCGCCTCCTCAACCTCCTACTCCATACGGACCTCGTCCTCCAAGATCAAGATTATTATTTTTATTTTTTTAACGTATTTTATGTCATTTGGAGTCATTTCCCTATCCACATTTGCTTGCAGAGCACTTGCCATGCTCTTAACCACATTTTGCTGGAATTTGCAGCCCTCTAGCCCATTCCATGACTTTTCTACAGCCATTTTAGTGCTCAAAAGTTCGGGTCCCCATTGACTTCAATAGGGTTTGGGTTCTGGGTCAAGTTCGGGTCCCGAAATCGAAGTTTGTTGTGAAGTTTAGCCGAACCCGTCGAACCTGAACATACAGGTGTCCGCTCAACTCTAGATCAGTGTTTCCCAACCAGTGTGCCTCCAGCTGTTGCAAAACTACAACTCCCAGCATGCCCGCACAACCAAAGGCTGTCCGGGCATTCTGGGAATTGTAGTTTTGCAACAGCTGGAGGCACACTGGTTGGGAAACACTGCTCTAGATCATTGTGGTCTTGTGACTGGGGGGGTCAAAAGGGAAGTTGGAGCCCAAACTTGAACTACTTTACTATTAGTAAGTGAATTGCTTTAGAGAAATAAAATATATCTAAGTAGTTTTATATGGCTGCACAACCCCTTTAACTCCTCAGGACCGCCACAGGCAGGGATGCGTCTTTGTGGCGGCCCTGTAACTCCTCCTGGACGCGCCGGCGCGAGACGCAAGATTTCGGTCAGAGCCGGCCCGCACATGCGCATGGCAGGCCGGCAAAAGTTAAAGGACAATTTCGTCATCAGCCTGCCAGCCAATGATCGTCGCTGGCAGGCTGATGATTTTCAAAAAATCGAATCAGAAGCCATCTAACACATTATATTTATAAATATAATGTGTTAAATAACTGCCATGCTCCTCTGCTGGTTCTTTTCGTCGGTTGGTTCCAGCAGAGGAGCACAGTTCACAGTGAGTACACAACAACAGTACACTTAGCCCCAGATCACCCCCCATCACCCCAAATTACCCCTTGATCACCCCTTGATCGCCCCTGAAAGGGAAAAAAAAGTGATCAGTGTAAACTGTCACTTTTGTTTTTCACTGGTATTGACTGATAGTTTTAGGATAGCTTAGGCCCCGTGGTTAGGTAGTTAGCGATCGTTTAGCGCCCAGCACTCCGCACCGCAGTCACTGATTCGCTGATTAGCGTATCGCTAATCAGCATTTGTACTGTTATAGTATCTGTAAGTGATCAGAACTGATCACAGTCAGATCTATAATAGTATTAGTGTCACCTTAGCTCGCCCTCCCCCCCCCCCCCCCCCAAACGCAGTGTTTGCCTGATCGTGCCTGATTGGTCGCCCACACGTGCGTTCACCCACACCCGCCCCGCCACAGTGACAATTTTTTTATTTTTTTTTATCACTGCACAATCACTTTACAAGCGCTGCGGCGATAAAAAAAAAATCAGTTTTGATATTTTTTATCAATCGCAGCGGCCTCCCGTACTTCGCTAGCCTCCCATTTGTAAGACAGGCTTGCTTTTTTTCTTGGGTAGTCTCAGGGAATACCCCCTAAATTTAGTAGTCCAAATGACAAATAAGGGGTATTCTTCTGAAGAGGGCTACAGGCTTCTGACCCAGTCGGATGAGGAATGGGAACCCTCATCTGACAAATCCAGCGGGTCAGAATATGAACCTGTAGAAAGCAGTAGCAGTCTGACCCAAAGTTCGGACGAGAAGGTTGAGGTCCCTGATACCACCAGGCATACCCGGCCCTGTGTTGCTAGACCACAGGTTGCGCAGGATCCGCTTCAAGGGCATCAGAGTGTGGCTGGCGCTGTCGGATTACGTGGTGAGGCATACACCAGCAGCGCAGCCCATCCTGGACCTAGTACCAGCACTGCTGTACAACATGGTGAAGTTGCGAGCACCAGAAGGGCAGTTGAAGCTGGTACAGTGGCACGTGCAGTAGTTCCCCCATCACAGCCACCGCACAGACAGGCCCGTAGAGCCCCTAGAGTCCCTGAGGTGTTGGCAAACCCTGATTGGCAGCCCCCAACTTCAGCAGCACCAGTAGTTCCCCCTTTCACCGCCCAGTCTGGAGTTCGGGTTGAGACAGCTCAGATCGGTTCGGCACTGGGGTTTTTTGAGCTGTTCTTGACTGCCGAGCTGTTGTACTTAGTTGTGGCAGAAACAAATCGATATGCCACTAATCTTATAGCCGCCAACCCGGGAAGCTTTTATGCCCAGTCTTTCTGGTGGAAACCCGTCCAAGTTTCTGAAATTAAAACTTTTCTGGGCCTTCTCTTCAACATGGGCCTAACAAAAAAGCATGACTTGCGGTCATATTGGTCCACAAAACCAATTCATCACATGCCCATGTTCTCTGCTGCCATGTCCAGGACACAATTTGAGACCATCCTGCGTTTCCTGCACTTTAGCGACAACAGCACCTCCCGTCCCAGAGGCCACCCAGCTTTTGACCGGCTCCACAAAATTCGGCCCCTCATAGACCACTTCAACACAAAATTTCCAGATTTGTATACCCCTGAGCAAAACATCTGCGTAGACGAGTCCCTTATACATTTTACCGGGTGCCTTGGCTTCAAACAATACATCCCAAGCAAGCGCGCCCGGTATGGGGTCAAATTGTATATGCTCTGTGAAAGGGCCACAGGCTATACCCACAAATTTCGGATCTATGAGGGTAAAGATCAGACCCTGGAGCCGGTCAGTTGCCCTGACTACCTGGGGAGCAGTGGGAAGACAGTCTGGGACTTGGTGTCACCCTTATTTGGCAAGGGGTACCATCTTTATGTGGACAATTTCTACACAAGTGTGCCCCTCTTCAGGCATTTGTTCCTAGAACAGATTGGCTGCTGTGGAACCACGCAACCTAGTCACCGGGGCTTCCCCCAATGACTCGTTACCACCCGTCTTGCAAGGGGGGAGAGGGCTGCCTTGTGTAACCAAGAACTGCTTGCGGTGAAATGGAGAGACAAGCGTGATGTTTACATGCTCTCCTCCATTCACGCAGACACGACAATAAAAATTGAACGAGCAACCAGTATCATTGAAAAGCCCCTCTGTGTCCACGACTATAATTCGCTCATGGTAGAGGTGGACTTCAATGACCAGATGTTGGCTCCCTATTTTATTTCCCGCAGAACCAGACGCTGGTATAAGAAGGTGTCTGTATATAATAGTTTTGTTCTCTACAGTAAGGCTGGGAGAACAAGATCCTTCCTCAAATTTCAGGAAGAGATCATCGAGAACCTCCTGTATCCAGGAGGTTTCGTGGCCCCATCCACCAGTGTAGTGATCTGTCTACACGAGCGAAATTTCCCCAGTGTCGTTGCCAGTACCTCAAACCAACAGCCACCCCGAAAAAAAAATTGTGTCTGTAGCAGGAGTGGAATAAGGCGTGACACCCGTTATTTCTGTGCTGACTGCCCTGACCACCTTGCCCTATGCGTAGGGGAGTGTTTCCGGAAGTACCACACACAGGTACACTATTAGCATAGGGATTGCATCTCACAGGACAGGCACACAGTGCTATTAGGGCCAATTCACACAGAGCTGCTGCAAACCTCTCCCTTCACCTGGGACAAAGTGCATAATGTACTTCGCCACATCTCTGGGCGATTTGCGATTTGCACATTGTCCCATGGGGAAGGAGAGGTTTGTCCTAAGGTTAAAAAATAAAAAATCACTGGTAAGCAAAAAAGTTAATGTTCTGTTTCCAAAGTTCATAAAAGTTAATGTTCTGTTCAAAAGTTATTATAAAGTTCATATTAATAAATTTATTGCGTTGCGGCCTGTTTTTTTTTTTTTTTTTTTACTTTCTAGGTGGACCAACCGATCGACCAGCTGCAGCACTGATGTGCATTCTGACAGAAGCATTGCGCTGCTGTCAGATTACACAAAAGTCGGTGTATGCGGCGCTGCAAGACGAGATTTCTCCTCTGCAGTAAAAAAAAGATATGTTTGCCAAGGCTTATGAGCTGAGGGGGCAGTGGTGTTCATATGCTTTGGCAAACACTTTGTATATATAACAAAAAAAAAAAAAAAAAAAAAGGCAATGATTTATTCATCCACATCGATTGATGTGAATGGAGAAATCGGGTTTGCCAGGGCATACAAGCTAAGTGGGTATGGATGTTGGGCGGAGCTCCTATATCCTGGCAGACGACTTTCTCCTCCTTTTTTTAATTTTTGGGGCAGAGATTTTTTTCATCCACATTGATCGATGCAAATGAAGAAATCTGTGCCGTTCAGTTTTTCAGACTAGAGGCTGAACGGAAAAAAAATAATCTCATTACCTGTATGCTCATTATAGGGAGAATGGCAGAAACGCCTAATGCTGGCCATACATGTAATGATTGCAGAGACCCTCAAATGCCAGGGCAGTACAAACACCCCACAAATGACCCCATTTTGGAAAGAAGACACCCTAAGGTCTTCGCTGATGGGCATAGTGAGTTCATAGAAGTTTTTATTTTTTGTCACAAGTTAGTGGAAAATGATGATTTTTTTTTTCTTACAAAGTCTCATATTCCACTGACTTGTGACAAAAAAGTGGGGTCAGCTGTGGGGTATTTATACTGCCCTGGCATTCTAGGGACCCTAAGGCGTGAGAAGAAGTCTGGAATCCAAATGTCTAAAAATGCCCTCTTAAAAGGAATTTGTGCCCCTTTGCGCCCCTAGGCTGCAAAAAAGTGTCACACATGTGGTATCGCCGCACTCAGGAAAAGTTGGGCAATGTGTTTTGGGGTGTCTTTTTACGTGAGATAAATATCTGTGTCAAATGACAACTTTGTATAAAAAAAAAATGGGAAAAGTTGACTTTTAGAGAGATATTTCTCTCACCCAGCATGGGTATATGTAAAAATACACCCCAAAACACGTTGCCCTACTTCTCCTGAGTACGGCGATACCACATGTGTGACACTTTTTTGCAGCCTAGGTGGGCAAAGGGGCACAAATTCTAAAAAGCACCTTTAGGATTTCACAGGGCATTTTTTACACATTTGGATTTCAAACTACTTCTCACGCATTAGGGCCCCTAAAATGCCAAGGCAGTATGAATACCCCACAAGTGACCTCATTTTGGAAAGAAGACACCCCAAGGTATTTCGTGATGGGCATAGTGAGTTCATGAAAGTTTTTATTTTTTGTCACAAGTTAGTGGAATATGAGACTTTATAAGAAAAAAAAAATCATCATTTTCCGATAACTTGTGACAAAAAATAAAAACTTCTATGAACTCACTATGCCTATCAGTGAATACCTTAGGGTGTCTTATTTCCCAAATGGGGTCACTTGTGGGGTAGTTATACTGCCCTGGCATTTTAGGGGCCCTAATGCGTGAGAAGTAGTTTGGAATCCAAATGTGTAGAAAATGCCGTGTGAAATCCTAAAGGTGCTCTTTAGAATTTGTGCCCCTTTGCCCACCTAGGCTGCAAAAAAGTGTCACACATGTGGTATCGCCGTACTCAGAAGAAGTAGGGCAACATGTTTTAGGGTGCATTTTTACATATACCCATGCTGGGAGAGAGAAATCTCTAAAAGTCAACTTTTCACTTTTTTTATGCAAAGTTGTCATTTTAGAGAGATATTTCTCTCACCCAGCATGGGTATATATAAAAAGACACCCCAAAACACATTGCCCAACTTCTCCTGAGTACGGCGATACCACGTGTGACACTTTTTTGCAGCCTAGGTGGGCAAAGGTGCACAAATTCTAAAGAGCACCTTTAGGATTTCACAGGACATTTTTTTACACATTTGAATTTCAAACTACTTCTCACGCATTAGGGCCCCTAAAATGCCCAAGGCAGTATAACTAACCCACAAATGACCCCATTTTGGAAAGAAGACACCCCAAGGTATTTCTTGATGGGCATAGTGAGTTCATGGAAGTTTTCATTTTTTGTCACAAGTTAGTGGAATATGAGACTTTGTAAAAAAATAAAATAAAATCATTTTCCACTAACTTGTGACAAAAAAATAAATCGTTCTATGAACTCACTATGCCCATCATTGAATACCTTAGGGTGTCTACTTTCCGAAATGGGGTCATTTGTGGGGGTTTTCTACTGTCTGGGCATTGTAGAACCTCAGGAAACATGATAGGTGCTCAGAAAGTCTGCTTCAAAATGCGGAAATTCACATTTTTGTACCATAGTTTGTAAACGCTATAACTTTTACCCAAACCATTTTTTTTACCTAAACTTTTTTTTTATCAAAGACATGTAGAATAAATTTAGAGAAAAATTTATATAGAAATGTATTTTTTGAAAAATTTTACAACTGAAAGTGAAAAATTGCATTTTTTTGCAAAAAAATAAAAATAAAATAAAAAATTGGTAAATTTTGATTAATAACAAAAAAAGTTTAAATGTCAGCAGCAATAAAATACCACCAAATGAAAGCTCTATTAGTGAGACGAAAAGGAGGTAAAATTCATTTGGATGGTAAGTTGTATGACCAAGCAATAAATGGTGAAAGTAGTGCAGAATTGTAAAAATTGGTCTGGTCATTAAAACGAAAATGTACATTTATTAAGGCAAGAACTCAGGCTTAAAAACTGATTGGGCAATTTAATCCTCACAGGGATGACTGGTTTCAAAAGCAGCTTTATAAAAGTGAACCTGCTTTGCATAATGTTTCAGACGTTTTTTTTTTTTTTTTGTCCTGATTCTCATACATAAGTTGTAGCTGTGGTGCTGTTCATATTTACATTTTTTATATATATTTTTTTTCTCTCTCCAGCTTATATCCTTTGAAATACTTCAATGAGCATATGCTATAATTCTCCTTCCCTTTCTTTATCTCCTTGTTCCTACATGCAAGCTTGAATAAAGAAGCCATTATCAGCAAGTCCACAATGGATCCAGGCAACCGCATTCAAGATGTTGTATAGATGATGTATTGATCAGCCCTCAATAAGTAATAGCATTCTAAGGAAACAAGCTTAGAAAAGTTAATGTATCCTCTCATAGAAACCGCAAATTAAGCATTCAGTAGCACAGAAAGGTCTAGGCTTGTGAGTTGTAATTACTCTCTACAACAATAAAAGTCAGGAGTATTTTTTCCTTATTTACTGCAATCAATGATAGGCTGTGAGATCTAAAATGGAGTTACACTTTCCGAACATGCACCTCAATTGTCTTTCAAATGCTCAGAGAAATATTAACACATTCAAACCTTTCAATATTGTATATTCATATGGTAGGATGTAAACATATTATTGTCTTCATATATATGCATTTGCTAAAACAAGCCATTTACTGTTTAAAATAAGTCAAAGTTTTCTGAGATAAAAAGCTATTATATTCAATACACTAGCTGAAGGAGCTGACTTCGCTCGGGTATATTTAATCTATTTAATTTAATGTTTGTGTGTGTCGTTAAAAGATATCAACACTATCCACTATAACAGTGATATCTATAGCACCCTGCCCCCTTAACAGTGGCCTCCACAGCCCCCCAACCCTTAACACTGACCCTTCCCCCCCATAGTGCCCCATCCCTTAAAATTGGACCAGCACAGCAGCCTTCTTCTTTAACAGTGAGTTTCACAGCACACTACCCCCTTGACAGTGACCGCCACAGGGCCCCTGCCTTTAACAGTGGCCTTTACAGCAATCTGCCCATTAACACTGACCTCCATGGCAGCCTGCCCCTAGGGTGGCCAGAGGTCCAATTTTAGGCTGGACAGTCTAGCTTTCAGACTCCCTGTCCTTTATCTGGCACAGGGGGGCGTGGCTTGGCCGCTGAGAGGAATGGCCGCTTGATTTCACTGCTCCTGCACCTCAGCGATTACAGAGAAGCTCCCCAGGGCTACGGTCACTACAGTCTCCACATCCCTACCGGTAGTAAGGCTGGACACCCTCCAAGACGAAATGGGGAAGTCTAAACGGCAGCTCCCTAGGTTACAGAGCGGGAACCTGGATGGCTTCTTTGAACGGGGCCCGGCTAAAGATGGCGCGTGCTCCCGGGCCGGAGCTCGTACCTCATCTCCTCACGGCAGCGCATCGCCTAAAAGCACCTCCAGATCCTCATCGCCTCCACTGGAGCCCAACATCTTCTCCCTGACTGAAGCGGAGTTCCCCTCGCTCCCACCGACTCCAAGCGACCCGGGGACTCCAGGGGCTATGGCTTCACAAAATGGTGCCACCACTAACCTTGCTGGGCTCTCACCTTCCTGCAGCCCCCAGAAGCAGTAACCGCGCCTGGACTCATCATGCTCTCCTGAGGTCAGTAAGGGGACGTGGGCACAAGCGGTGGAGACTCCCGCAGTAATCCCCATCAATGCATATCAGACCTCAGATAAGCCCCTGTGGGAGGACTCCATTAAGAACATGCTATTGGCTTTGCACCAGTCTCTGCACACAGATATGGCAGGATTAACCCTTTGGCGGCCAAAGTTAAAGAAACTGCAGATAAAATCTTGCATGTGGAGAATAGGATGGCAGACTTTGCCACTTCGCAAAATAACATCATAGATGCCCATAATGACATGGCAGATGAACTGGAGACTATGAAAAGCAAATTAGCAGATATGGAAGATCGCTCCAGAAGGAATAATGTGAAATTCCGGGGCATCCCAGAGGATATAGCACCCCGAGACCTACAGTCATATCTCAAGAGCCTCATTAAGGCGCTGCTACCAAGAATCCCTGTCCCTGACATGATCATTGACAGGGCTCATAGAATTCCAAAGCTGTCGCATCTCAGTGCTGATGTCCCAAGGGATACGCTAGCTCGGATTCATTTTTTCCACACTAAAGAGGCCTTAATGCTGGCAGCTAGAAACTGCGACAAATTACCTGCTCCGTTTCAAACAGTCAGGCTTTTTGCCGATCTTTCCATGGCAACATTGAGACAAAGGAGGGAACTGCAGCCGGTCACCCTTGCTCTCAGGGACAATGACATCCAATATAAATGGGGTTATCCGCAAAAGTTGCTGATCTGGAAAGATGGAAAAACCCATGTGGTGAAATCCGTTACAGACGGTCAAGAATTGCTACTATCCTGGGACATTCCTCTTCAGTTGGAAAAAAGTGGGAATCGCAGACGGGATGATCATATATCTGCGACTGGAACTCAGGACGGTTGATTTCCCTAACAAGACCAACATGGGTCCAGGTTAAAGGTGTTGTTCCTGGTATTCTGCCATGGATCCCCAGGGGTTCATTGGAGAGGAGACACTATTGCATTATTTGTATGGGGTCTGATGTCTAACCTTTTATGTTTAGGTGCGGACTTTATGCTTGCATAACCCGTATAGTTAAGGCTCCTCTCAGCCTCACCAGTGGACTTACGCCACCAATATTGTACAGACGGATCTGATCGTCTGGAGTTGTGTTACTTTTCTCCTTTCCCTGCTGTTTTTCCCTACCCATCTATATTCCTCACTGATTCGTTGCCTTAACTATCTTTCTGTGGCTAACTGTAAAATCTGCTCACTGTTAGGCAGTTGCCTACTGTTACTGACAGGGCCGTCTTTAATATTGATTGGACCCTGGGCAAAAATTTACTTGGGCCCCCTGGATCCCGCCTTCCCACACCTTAGCAGGCAATCACGCCCTCCACCACAACACACACACAAAAAATCCACAAACCTGGTAGAGTCCAGTGAATGACTGTAAATACTTCCAGTTCTGAAGACTCCAGTGGCTCAGGATCAGTGCTCTGGGCAGCTGGGCTCAGGATGGAAGTGGGCACCGCTCTGCAGGAAGGAGACCAGGGCTCGGCTCACCCTAGTGTTACAGTGCACCCCAGCACCCCACAGTATGCAGTATAGCACCCTATAGTATACAGCACTCCACACTATACAGTACCCCACAGTATATTGTAGAGCAGTATAGCAGCCCACAGTATACAGAACCCCACAGAATACAACACCTCACAGTATACAACACCCCAAACTATACACGATACAGCCCCCCCACAGTATACAGTACAGCAGTATAGCACTCCACACTAAATATAAAAAAGGTCAAAGATTTGAGCAGCTCTCACCTGCCGAGGATTCCACTGTGTAGCACGGAACAACTCCTTCACCCGAATCAGGAGAAATACGAAGTATGAAGAAAAAAGAGGGATTTTGTCCAGCTTGTAGTTGTGGTAATCCAAAGGCTTTTATTCAATAATCACGTGAGTATAAAATCCAGGTACAAGAAAGCAGGTCTACATGTTTCGGGCACAATTCAATTTTAGCCCTTACTCATGACCAAGTAAGGGCTAAAATTGAATTGTGCCCGAAACATGTAGACCTGCTTTCTTGTACCTGGATTTTTGAATAAAAACCTTTGGATTACCACAACTACAAGCTGGACAAAATCCCTCTTTTTTCTTCAGCACTCCACACTATACCGCACCCACAGTATACAGACCCCCACAGTATACAGTACAGCAGTATAGCACTCCACAATATACAGCCCCCCACACTATACAGGCCCCCCACTTTATACAGCCCCCCCCCCACACTATACAGGCCCTCCCACACTATACAGGCCCCCCCACACTATATAGGCCCCCCCCCACACTATACAGGCCCCCCACACTATACAGGCCCCCACACAGTATACAGGCCCCCCACACAGTATACAGGCCCCCCACACAGTATACAGGCCCCCACACAGTATACAGACCCCCACACAGTATTCAGCCCCCCCCCACAGTATACAGCCCCCCACACAGTATACAGCCCCCCACACAGTATACAGCCCCCCACACAGTATACAGCCCACCACACAGTATACAGCCCCCCACACAGTATACAGCCCCCCACACAGTATACAGCCCCACACACAGTATACAGACCCCCACACAGTATACAGACCCCCACACAGTATACAGACCCCCACACAGTATACAGACCCCCACACAGTATTCAGCCCACCCCACAGTATACAGCCCCCCCACAGTATACAGCCCCCCACACAGTATACAGCCCCCCACACGGTATACAGGCCCCCACACAGTATACAGTCCCACAGAATATACAGCCCCCCACAGTATACAGGCCCCCACACAATATACAGCATCCCACTATACAGTAGTTTACAGTATATTAACATAACAGCCCCTGTCACCTTTTTCTGATGTAATCTTCACACAAAAAATCTCCACAGTTAACTTCTGCAACACTCCTGATAGGACCTGCGATGACCTCATAGCCATGTGACCAGTAATTGCTAGGTTACTGGTCACATGGTGATGATGTCATCAAGGTCCTAGATCACAACGTTAAAGTACACAGACAGCTTGACACCCGGGACAGTAGCTAGCAGGGCTAAAGAGGCAGCTGCCTTGGGCCCCCCAGGAGCAACTGGGCCCAGGGCAGCTGCACCTTTTGCCCCTTGGTAAAGACGGCCCTGTTAGTGACGGAGGTGGTGGTGTTGGTGGTACATCCTCTATTTGCTGGGCGGCAGGTGCCAACGTTCCTCCAGAGGCGAAGGAAGAGGCCGAGGCAGCAGCAGAAGAGGGCCTAGAGGGCCTGTGCCCTTTCTTGGTTTTAAAGGTGCTTTTTCCACTGCAGCCCGTGTCTAGCATGTAGATGCCTGGTCATGTAGGTTGTGCTAAGGTTCAGAACGTTAATGCCTCGCTTCAGGCTCTGATGGCACAGTGTGCAAACTACTCATGTCTTGTCGTCAGCACATTGTGTGAAGAGGTGCCATGCCAGGGAACTCCTTGAAGCTGCCTTTGGTGTGCTCATTCCCTGTTGACGGTGGCCAGTAGCAGGCAAACTGTTTTGGCGATGGCTGCTCTGCTTTTGCACCCTGCTCCAGCTTTTGCTACGCTGTTGGTTTGGTCTCAACACTGCCTCTTCCTCCAAACTCTGAAAGTCAGTGGCACGACCTTTATTCCATGTAGGGTCTAGGACCTCATTGTCCCCTGCATCGTCTTCCACCCAGTCTTCCTCCCTGACCTCCTTTTCGGTCTGCAGAAAGACGCAGCAGTTGGCACCTGTGTTTTGTTATCATTAGAGACGTGCTGAGGTGGTATTCCCATGTTCTCATCAGGAAACATAAGTGGTTGTGCGTCAGTGCATTCTATGTCTTCCAACCCTGGGGAAGGGCTAGGTGGATGCCCTTGGGAAACCCCGCCAGAAGAGTCTTCAAACAGCATAAGAGATTGCTGCATGACTTGAGGCTCAGACGGGGGTGAGGTGACAGACTGATGGGCATGGGTTTCAGGCGCCACCTGTGCGCTTTCTGCAGAAGACTGGGTGGGAGATAATGTGAACGTGCTGGATCCACTGTCGGCCACCGAATTGACTAGCGCCTGTACTTGCTCAGGCCTTACCATCCTTAGAACGGCATTAGGCCCAACCAAATATTGCTGTAGATTCTGGCGGCTACTGGGACCTGAGGTGGTAGGTTCAGTAAGACTTGGACTTGTAGCTGTGGGAGAATGGCCACGTCCTCTCCCTGCACCAGAGGCTCCACCAATACCACGACCATGACCGCTTCCTTTATTAGATGTTAGCCTCATAGTTAGCGTTCACAAAGCAAAGTAAAAAGTGGTTAAGTATGTTAAAATATATAACCGCCAATATAAACCCCGATGTAGAGTATTGTACTCTATTTTTTTTTTTATACTCTATATTACAGCTGTATTTGTGGCCTAAATGTGACACTCACTTATGCAAGTGTTATCACAGATTTGCAGTATATTAGAGGGTTTTTTCACCCTAACCAAAAAGCTGTATTTATGTCCTAAATGTGACAGTAATTTATGCATGTGCAATCACAGATGTGCAATTAGAGGTTTTTTTCACGCTAGTATTCCAAAGCCGTATTCATGGCCTAAATGTGACAGTGACGTATGCATGTGTAATCACAGATGTACAATTAGAGTTTTTTTTCACCCCAGTATGCCAAAGCCATATTTTTGGCCTAAATGTGACAGTGACTTATGCATGTGTAATGACAGATGTGCAGTATATTAGAGGGGTTTTTCACCCCAGTAACCAAAAATCTGTATTTCTGTTCTAAATGTGGCAGTGACTTATGCATGTGTAATCACAGACGTGCAGTATATTAGAGGCTTTTTTCACACCAGTATGCCAAAGCCGTATTTCTGTCCTAAATGTGA
This sequence comes from Bufo gargarizans, assembly GCF_014858855.1. Classification (NCBI taxonomy): domain Eukaryota; kingdom Metazoa; phylum Chordata; class Amphibia; order Anura; family Bufonidae; genus Bufo; species Bufo gargarizans. The sequence continues at coordinate 259,259,370 of NC_058084.1, forward strand.
CAGTGACGTATGCACGTGTAATCCCAGATGTGTATTATATTAGAGGGGTTTTTCACCCTAAACAAAAAGCTGTATTTCTGTCCAAAATGTGAGAGTGACCTATACATGTGTAATCACAGATGTGCAGTATATTAGAGGGTTTTTTCACCCCAGTAACCAAAAAGCTATATTTCTGTCCTAAATGTGACAGTAACTTACGCATGTGTAATCTCAGATGTGCAGTATATCAGGGTTTTTTCACCCCAGTAACCAAAAAGCTGTATTTTTGTCCTAAATGTGACAGTGACTTACGCATGTTTAATCACAGATGTGCAGTATATTAGATGCTTTTTTCACCCCAGTAATCAAAAAGCTGTATTTCTGTCCTAAATGTGACAGTGACTTATGCACGTGTAATCCCAGATATGCATTATATTAGAGGGGTTTTTTACCCCAGTAACCAAAAATCTGTATTTTTGTCGTAAATTTGACAGTGACATATGCATGTGCAATCTCAGATGTGTATTATATTAGAGGGTTTTTTACCCTAACCAAAAATCTGTATTTCTGTCCTAAATGTGACATTGACTTATGCAAGTGTAATCACAGATGTGCAGTATATTAGAGGGTTTTTTCACCCTTAGTAACCAAAAAACTGTATTTCTGTCCTAAATGTGACAGTGACTTATGCACGTGTAATCACAGTTTCTGTCCTAAATGTCACAGTGACTTATGCATGTGTAATCACAGACTTGCAGTATATTAGAAGCTTTTTTAACCCCAGTATGCCAAAGCCATATTTCTGTCCTAAATGTGACAGTGACTTATGCATGTGTAATCTCAGATATGCAGTATATCAGAGTTTTTTTTCACCCTAACCAAAAATCTGTATTTCTGTCCTAAATGTTACAGTGACTTATGCATGTGTTTTCACAGATGTGCAGTATATTAGAGGCTTTTTTGACCCTAGCAACCAAAAGCTGTATTTTTGTCCTAAATGTGACAGTGGGTATATCAGAGGGTTTTTTCACCCTAACCAAAAAGCTGAATTTCTGTCCTAAATGTGACAGTGACTTATGCATGTGTAATCACAGATGTGCAGTATATTATAGGCTTTTTTCACCCCAGTAACCAAAAAGCTGTATTTCTGTCCTAAATGTGACAGTGACTTATGCATGTTTAATCACAGATGTGCAGTATATTAGAGGGTTTTTTCACCCTAACCCAAAAACTGTATTTCAGTCGTAAATTTGACAGTCACTTATGCTTGTCTAATCCCAGATGTGCAGTATATGAGAGGGTTTTTTTCACCCCAGTATGCCGAAGCTGTATTTCTGGAATTGCAGACAGTGCACCAGCATATCAAAAGATTTTGGAAGGCACACCGTCAAAAACAGGAGTATATACTCCAATTGGGAGGTGCTCAGTGGAGAGGCTGTTGATGCCAGTATTAAATAATATATAAATCCACGGCACTCTCTTATTTTTAGCAATAAAGAATTTAATTGTATTATACAACACCAACTTGAATGTAGTATAAATAAAGAACAGGGCCAACGTTTCGGTCCAATCTGACCTTGATCACGGCCTATAGTTAATACAGAAATATATACATATCACATCAGTCAGTTGTTGGGTTACAATAAACAAATATGAGATATAGAATGGAACAAAAATATATATGTGTATAGTCCACATGAAGCTAGAATACATAGTCACTAATAGGAATTAGTCTAACCAAGAGTGAGAAAATGAATTCACAAGGTGAGAGTAAGTCACAGTCCTATAAGCCAAGCAGTATTCTAGATAGAGGTTATTAGCCACAAGATTTAATTCTATATAGGTTTGGTTTTAAATAGGGTATGAATGACTAACTGTCAACCTTGTGAGACAAATTATCAACAGTGGTATATTTAAACAGGCAATGAATATAATTGAAAATAAATGGTCAATGGTATATAAGAAGCAGTAATATGCAGCAAAAGAGGAGTAAATGCAATGTTTTAACTAGCGCCCAAGATGCAGGTCAACAACAAGTGGTTTAGGTCAACAAAAGATTTGAAATAATCATATTAATTACCTGTATGCTGAGGAAACAGTATCTGCTCGTTGGTGGTATAAAAGAAACTGAGACTGTGCGGTCTATTTGTAGCGAACCAGCTCGTGGGAATTGGCGTCTGACGTCATCAATCGGCGTCTCGTGTATAACACACGGCACACAGTTAGAGCGTCATAGCTAGTGCGTCTGGTTATAGAATGGAACGCACAGTGACAGAGATCTAAATAGAGCATGCGCATAGAATATTCTATAATATCGAGAAGCGGAGTTCTCATGTTTCGAGCCATAAGAAGAATATGATATAGATCTGCAGCTAGTTTATGAGCAAAGCATAAAGACACTCAGATAAGGCGTCACAAGAGAACGTCACGTTGTAAGGTGGAACGCACCGTGGCCTAATTGCAATTTGCGCATGCGCAAGAATTATTCTGGTGAATCATATTCGAGAGCGCACATGTTTCCAGAGCATCAGATAAGATGATATTCAGGTACAAACAAATAGACATTGAGATTTAATGGAATAGACAATCAAGAACAGCACATGATTAAATTTAGAAATATTGATCATAACTATTTATTTGTTGAAATAATATAGGTCATTGCAATGCTTGCAACTTGAATTTTGACATCGATGAAAAATAGCCAATCTTGATCCTCATTGATCTCATAGGGTGTCTAAGTTAGTTACAAGGTTAGATATAACTCAAGTTAATATGTTAATGTGGAATAATGAATATCTCAGGATAATATGTAGTAATATGCATCAATATTGTCAAAATATCTTGATGAACAATTAGAAAATTAGAAAATTCAAATAACATTCATATTGTTCCCTAACAATATGAAAAATCATTTAGTTATAGAATTAATCTAACAAGAGTTAGTATGTATTAGGAACAAAAATATATGTAATATATATATAAAGGCCTACCTAGACCTATGTATCAGCGCGTCTGGATAAAGAGAAAGTAAGAAAGACATAAAGTTATTGAAGACAACTGCAATCGAGGGCCAAGTATAAAAAATCAGTATATAGATTATATTAATTATGCAGAGACATCAAATCAATAAATCAAATTCACGATTTAACCCATACGGTGTAATGGTCTTAAGTTCATAAATCCAAAAGGACTCTCTCTTCCGTAATAAAAGTTTACGGTTGCCTCCACGCCTTGGCATTGGTACATGGTCTATAATCTGAAATTGTAGTTGACTAACTGTATGTTGTGACTGTAGAAAATGGTGAGGAATAGGGAGTTCGGCCTTTTTGCACCTGATGTCCGATTTGTGTTTACTGATCCTGTCACGAATGGATTGTGAGGTTTCACCAATGTATGTCTGACCACACGGACACTTAATCATGTAGACTACATAGGATGTTGCGCAGGTATAATAGCCTTTAATATTGTACGTTTTGCCAGAATGAGGATGACTGAAGGTATTGCCCTTTTTCACATTAGTGCATTGAGCACAGTTTAAGCAGGGAAAAGTGCCAAATTTCGATGGAGCCAGAGTGGGCTGAATAAATTTAGGTTTGAAGGGACCAATATCGGCACGAACCAAAGAGTCTCTAATATTGTGTGGGCGCTTGTAACACATTCGCATTGGGAATGTGAATTCTGGAATCTCAGGATGAAATTTTTTAAGTAATGACCAGTGTTTCCGGATAATTTGGTGTATCTTTGGTACAAGTGGATGGTAGGTGGTAACAAATGGTATGCGTGGAACAGGAATTGGTTTATTATCTGATGTGGTATATGAAGCTATTTTTTTAAATTCCGCGTCTAAAAGTGTTTGAGGATAGCCTCGTGCACGAAATCTTTGGGACATTTCTTGAAGACGTATCTCCCTGGTGTGGGGCTCAGTCACGATTCGTTCAACTCGCAAAAATTGAGATTTTGGTAAAGATATTTTGGTATTGTGGGGATGGTTACTAGAAAAGTGGAGAAGGGTGTTTCTATCGGTCGGTTTTTTATAAAGATCTACCGTTAATTTACCGTCTCTTTTCACTATTAAAGTGTCTAGAAAGTGAACAGAATGTTCACTAATAGTAACTGTAAATTGTAAATCAGGTAAAATGTTATTGAGAAAATGAAAAAATTGGTCGAACGAATCGCGAGTGCCCTCCCACACCAGGAAGATATCGTCAATGTAACGACGCCATATTTTGCAATGGTGTTGAAAAGAGGGATATGGGTACACATGTATTATCTCAAAATTTACCATATATGCATTTGCATAGGGGGGGGCTACATTAGCCCCCATTGCTGTACCCTTCCGTTGTATGTAATATTCATCACCGAACATAAAATAATTGCGTCTTAATACTAATTGTAATAGATCAGTGCAAAAATTCTGCTGTTCGCTAGATAATGATGAGGTCTGAAGAATATTAGCAACAGCCTGCACACCCCCATCATGAGGTATGGAGGTGTACAGGCTGCACACATCAAGTGTCACCAAAAAGGCATCACGGTGCAGCGGACCAATCTCAGAGATAATATTAAGGAAATGACTAGTGTCTAGAAGGAAAGAATCAGTTTTTTTAATTAATGGAGTCAAGATTTTTTCTAAATAGATTGACAAAGGAGAGAGTAATGAATTCGTGGAGGCTACAATCGGCCGTCCTGGGGGTTTTTCTAGATTTTTATGTATTTTAGGAAGTGTATATAACACAGGCATCATTGGATGGTCGTTATGTAGGTAATTAAACGTAGTTTTATCAATTATACCTTGTTGTAAGGCCGAGTCTAGACACAAATTAATTTCTTTTTGAATTTTATAGGTAGGATTAGATGAAATTATCTCATATGTCTCTGTGTCAGATAATTGAGTTCTGATTTCGTGAATATAATATTTTTTATCCATAACGACTATGGCCCCACCTTTATCGGCGGGTTTAATTATAATATTTGGGTCGTTTGCCAATGTTTTAAGGGCTGTGTGTTCAATGTTAGATAAGTTCAATGATGTTGGAAATGTACCTCTTTTCTGAGCTTCTAAGACCTGTCGTATTTCTTTATCAACCAGATCAATGTAGGCTTCAACACTATGATCGGATTTAGGAGGCATGAAAGTACTTTTAGATTTAAGACCCAGATTTGACACTGACAGACTATCTTGACTAATGACTCTATCGCTAGAAGGAGACAATGCAAAATGTGATTTTAAACGCAGAGAACGATAAAATCTATGTAAGTCCTGAGTTAAATCAAAATGACATAAAGAAGAAATAGGACAAAAGGAAAGACCTTTTGAAAGTACCGATATCTCTGCAGGAGATAAGGTTCTTGAAGAAATATTAATTACTAGGTCACTACCTGGGACCTGGTCTGCATTGATGATATCTCTATTTCTCCTGGAGTGTCGTCCCCTTCGTATCCTCTTTGTTTTCGGCGGGAGCGATTCCCGCGCCGATTGAAAAAACGCTGTCTGCGATAATTTGGTCTTTCGCTCCCAGAGGAAGAGGAGGCATAATCTGCATATGGGTAGCGCCCATAGGTATTTTGTTCTTGTGTTTGCCATCTATATACACGCTTCAACTGATAATCCTCGGTATCACGAATATACTTGGATCTTTTAGATTGTTCTATATATTTGCGGTGCTCTTCTAAAGTTTTCTCAATTCGATTTTTCAAGTCACTGAGTTCCTGAGAGGAGGTGGTAACTGAGAGTTGAGTCTCAATTGCTGTAATCTTGTTTTGTGACTCAAAAATAGATTTTTGTAGATATTCTATGCTCAGGACTATAATGTCCATAGAGCATTTATTAAGAATAGTCTCGAATTTGTCACAATAATCTTTATTCGATGGGAAAAGATTAGGTCTAAGATTAACTCTCAGTCCACGTGGTATCAAGCCATTCTTGTAATATTCAGCTAATGTAGCACAATGAAGTTCTGAGCTAGTTAATTTTTTATGTTCTCTTTCAAGATCTCGAGTTTTAACCTCGCTGTGCGAGATGTGTAAAAAGTCACAGGAGGCTGTCACTTGGGAGACAATTCCATCGGCTGTAGCGGTATCGTATGAAAAAGTGGACATGTAGACGGGTGCACAATCCCACAACAAAGAATTATATCAAAAGATTTTGGAAGGCACACCGTCAAAAACAGGAGTATATACTCCAATTGGGAGGTGCTCAGTGGAGAGGCTGTTGATGCCAGTATCAAATAATATATAAATCCACGGCACTCTCTTATTTTTAGCAATAAAGAATTTAATTGTATTATACAACACCAACTTGAATGTAGTATAAATAAAGAACAGGGCCAACGTTTCGGTCCAATCTGACCTTGATCACGGCCTATAGTTAATACAGAAATATATACATATCACATCAGTCAGTTGTTGGGTTACAATAAACAAATATGAGATATAGAATGGAACAAAAATATATATGTGTATAGTCCACATGAAGCTAGAATACATAGTCACTAATAGGAATTAGTCTAACCAAGAGTGAGAAAATGAATTCACAAGGTGAGAGTAAGTCACAGTCCTATAAGCCAAGCAGTATTCTAGATAGAGGTTATTAGCCACAAGATTTAATTCTATATAGGTTTGGTTTTAAATAGGGTATGAATGACTAACTGTCAACCTTGTGAGACAAATTATCAACAGTGGTATATTTAAACAGGCAATGAATATAATTGAAAATAAATGGTCAATGGTATATAAGAAGCAGTAATATGCAGCAAAAGAGGAGTAAATGCAATGTTTTAACTAGCGCCCAAGATGCAGGTCAACAACAAGTGGTTTAGGTCAACAAAAGATTTGAAATAGATGAACATATTAATTACCTGTATGCTGAGGAAACAGTATCTGCTCGTTGGTGGTATAAAAGAAACTGAGACTGTGCGGTCTATTTGTAGCGAACCAGCTCGTGGGCATTGGCGTCTGACGTCATCAGTCGGCGTCTCGTGTATAACACAAGGCACACAGTTAGAGCGTCATAGCTGTGCGTCTGGTTATAGAATGGAACGCACAGTGACAGAGATCTAAATAGAGCATGCGCATAGAATATTCTATGATATCATGAGACGGAGTTCTCATGTTTCAAGCCATAAGAAGAATGTGATGTAAGTCCGCAGCTAGTTTATGGGCAAAGCGTAAAGGCGCTCAGATAGGGCGTCACAGCAGAACATCACGTTGTAAGGTGGAACGCACCGTGGCCTAATTGCAATTTGCGCATGCGCGAAAATTATTCTGTTGAATCATACTTGAGAGCGCACATGTTTCCAGGGCATAAGATAATATTCAGGTACAGGCAAATAGACATTGAGATTAATGGAATAGACAATCAAGACCAGCACATGGTTAAATTTAAAAATATTAATCATCACTATTTATTTGTTGAAATAATAAAGATCATTGCAATGCTTGCATCTTGAATTTTGACGTCGATGAAAAATAGCCAATCTTGATCCTCATTGATCTCATAAGATGTCTAAATTAGTTACAAGGTTAGATATAACTCAAGTTAATATGTTAATATGAAATAATGGATATCTCAAAATAGTATATAGTAATATGCATCAATATTATCAAAATATCTTGATGAACAATTATAAAAATTCAGATGACATTCATATTGTTCCCTAGTTATTATTATATAGTAATATGAAAAATCATTTAGTTATAGAATTAATCTAACAAGAGTTAGTATGTATTAGGAACAAAATATATACAAGATATATATAAAGGCCTACCTAGACCTATGTATCAGCGCGTCTAGATAAAAAGAAAGTGCACCAGCATAGGCTATCGTTGCATAATATATCTGCCGATCATGTATTGATATTGACTGAAGGAAAAAAAGTTAGTTTTCAGCAGTATTTGAATCAGGGCAGGCTTAAAAAAATTGTGTACTGCACCCACAAAACACTTTTTCTGTAGGTCGCTGAGTACATAAACCAGTTCTTGATGAGATTTCTCCCTGATCTCTCCCTCACAGCAGCTGCAGCCTCTCCCTACACTACTCTGAGCAGAGTGACGGGCGGCGCTACGTGACTCCAGCTTAAATAGAGGCTGGGTCACATGCTGCAGTTGGCCAATCACAGCCATGCCAATAGTACGCATGGCTGTGATGGCCTTTTGGGGCAAGTAGTATGAGGCTTGTTGATTGGCTGTTTTGCAGCCTTTCAAAAAGCACCATAAAAATCGCCGAACCCAAACTTTTACGTAAATGTTCAGGTTCGGGTCCGGGTGCCGAAAACCCTAAAGTTCGCTCAACTCTAGTCACCAGTATAATCGCTATTGAAGTAAAGCCATGGCCTAATAGCACTTAGTACCTTATTTCAAGATGTGCCTTTGTTCCAGCCATAGATGTTTTTATCCTCTGAAAATCCAGTTTATTTGGTATGCAAATGAGCCAGAAAGATGCCCAGAGAGGCGTCACTCTTGCAGGAAGGAGCCCAGACACTCCCCCTGCGTAAATGTGTCCACCCTCAAAAGACTAACTTAAAACCCCTGCCTCTAGGTCCTGCTAAGACACGCCCCTGATCTGGTTAGTGCATGCCCCCTCCCACTGCTCAGCCAATGGGGATTGAAAAATGAAGGCAAAAATCAACTTCTGTCAGCTGCAGGTGTGGGAGGGAGGTTGACTTTCTCAGTGCTGCTGTCTTAGAGTGAGATGTTCAAAAGGACACGCCTGGATACATTTAGGCCATGCCCCCTCCCACTCCTCAGCCGACAGGGATTTTAAAAATTAAGTTAAAAATCTACTTCTAGGTTCTGCTAAGCCAAGCCCCGATCTGGTTAGGACACACCTCCTCCCCTCCTCAGCCGACAGGGATTGAAAAAATGAAGTTAAAAATCAACTTCTGTCAGCTGCAGGGGTGAGAGTGAGCTGTTCAAAAGGACATCCTTGTGTCCGCCCAGGCCCTGTGCCAGATATTTGATTTCAACATTTTTATTTAGAGTTTTCATAGAAAGGTTAGCAGAGCATGACATTGCACAAACAATTCACGGTGGGCGCAGCCACCGAAAAAAAGATACTGTTCCGTTAACAAAATTTCCATTATTATGGAAGACATGGTGTAGTAGTGACATTCGTAAATCGCAAGTCAGGATCAAAACTGGCAACATTGGTATCACAATATCATTACAGTTTGGTCAAGAGCACTTCAGATTCACTATCTTCTATAATCTGTACATCACCTATGGTAATTACTACATCCTCAGGCTTGATCTGGATACATTATTAACATTTACCAAGTGTTAAGTGCCCTCATACCAATACAAAAACCATAAACAACAAAAATGGTACACAGATCTGTCTTATCAGGAGGCTTAGCTACAGGAGGGACCTAAATGAAGAGACCTCAAAAGGATATACCCGACCACTACCTCTCACAGGGGCCAGTTTTATGAAGTTCACTTAGTGGAAGAACTTCGGGTGAACCATCCAGGGGTTCCAGATACGTTTATATTTCACAGGAGAAAGCATTGAGGGTGGAATCATCTTCTCATAACGACATGTGCTATTTAGCTCAGCCACCACCTCCGAGATATCTGGAGGGGTCACTTTTTTCCAGTGGCGAGTTATAACTAGTTTAGCGCCAAGCAAGACATGCCCCACTATGGGCCTATATGATGGATACAGTTGTTGAATGCCCAAAAATAAAAGAGCAAGTTCTGGAGATGGGGAGATTTCATGGTCAGATATTTCACCCAACAACTCAAATACCTGCTTCCAGAAACCAGTGACAACTGGGCATGTCCACAAAATGTGGAGCAATGAGCCTACATTTCCACAGCCCCTCCAGCACAGGGAAGAAGAAGAAGGGTAAATGGTATGTAGTCTTTTGGGTGTAAAGTACCAGTTTAGAAGCGTCTTAACACCAGCTTCATAATGGGTAACACACTTAAAACTAGAGGCTAAGAAACCAATTGCAGAAGACCAATCATCATCAGAAAATGCACTATCTAGTTCTCGCTCCCATTTCTGGAATGATGTGGATTTGGAAAATTTAGATTTATCACCCATGAACTTGTATATACGCCCAGTCGCCCCTTTTTTTAAGTAAGCTCTGGGAGCAATATAATTGAAGGATCGCTACATGTGTAAGAGGGGCTTAGTAATGATAGACACTAATAGGTGTTTAACCCTGAGGTAATTAAATATTTCTCCAGATGAAAGCTGGAACATCTGTTGGGCAGTGGTGAACGGGAGGACTCCCTCAGAACCAACGAGTTGAGAGACCCTCTCAATCCCCCTATCACGCCGTCTGCGTAGACTGATGTCCTTCAAAATCCACTCCAGAGAGCGGGTGTCTAAGTGGGAAAATAAGGTGTCAGTAGAGTCTGCATATGCGTTGTGAAAATAAGACACCATAAGACACCAATCAAAAAGTCCCTTAAGGAGCCCTCCTTAATTGAGTGAGATTCAATTTGATGCCAAGCTTTATTGCAATCTTTGTCCCACCATTCCCTAGCAAATGACAGTCCAATGGCCCTGTGATAATCACTGATACAAGGTAGTCCAAACCCTCCTGCTCTTTTCCATAGGAAAAAGCTGTTTTGGGGCAATTCTGGGTCTAGACCATTTCCAAACATATTTGGACAAAACTTTCGAAAAAACAGATCAGGGACTTAGATAGGGAGAGCTCTGAATATATAGATCAATTTAGGCAGTGTCATCATCTGAAACGCTGCCACCCTACCTACCCACGAGATCTCTTTCATGGAGTAATGGGAGAAATCGGACGACATAGTTTCGAGGAGGGGTTCATAATTCCGTTTATACAAAATAGAGCAGGGGTATGTCAGCTTGATTCCCAAGTATGGAAGTTCCAATTCCTGCCAGTCTAGGGAAAATCGGGACTTTAACACCTCAATATCCTTAGGAGGAATATTAAGTAATAAGGCTTGGGACTTGGAATTATTAATTTTATAATATGAGAGTGTGCCAAAATGTGCTATTATGTCAAAGGTAGAGCTTAATGACTGAAGGGGACTTAATAGGGTGAGGATGATGTCGTCCGCATAGAGCGAAATTCTATGGTCTCTCCCACCAATATCTACACCTTGACTGAGGGGAGCTTTTCTAATGTGCTGAGCCAAAGGTTTCAGAGCCAAGATAAACAGGAGGGGTGACAATGGGCACCCTTGGTGAGAACCATTGGTAATCTGGAAAGGAGCAGATAGTACCCCATTAACCCATACTTTAGCCATGGGGGAGGCATATAAGCTGTAGAATGCGTTCAATATACTGCCTTTAAAACCCATCCTACGGAGGACAGAGTGTCACGGAAGGTGTACAGGAAACAAGACAATGCAAAATGAATATATGACTTACTGGATCCAAAACTAAGGAACAAAAGGGAGACCCCTGCATAAGACCTGGCACTCTCCCTGACTGCTCAACCTATGCAAACACCCCATTGGTGGATGATCACATATCCTCGTACCTCGACTATATAACACCTGAACACCCTACAATAGTGAGGGGACACGACCACCGGCTCCCTACACTAGACACGGAGGGAGTCAGGGTCACCTAGGATCCAGCAAACAGAAAATCACAAATGAATGTACAACACTTATCTTGTAGAAGACTTGGAAATAGGATCATCATGCACACACACTCCAGGAAGTTGTATAAACCGCACACTAATGCATTATGGGGAGGAATTTAAAGGGATGCAATCAGTCCAACTACATGACAGCTGAGAGAGGCTAACGAGAAATGAGGAACTGAAAACCAAAACAAAGAAAGCTCAAGGAGGAGGTTCTGAAAGGCATCTGTCAGAGCTTCTCAGATGTCTGGTTGTGACACAGAGAATGCGAACGATCAATGTAATCGGTCAAACGCCTTCTCAGCGTCCAGGGTCACCGCTATCATAGTTTATCAATCTTCTAGTGTTATCCGATGATATACGGCCCTTAACAAACCCTGTTTGGTCATCTTTGATTAAGGAACGGAGTATAGCTGACAATCTACTGGCTATTAACTTGGCAAAAATGTTGATGTCCGAATTCAGTAGCGAAATTGGTCTGAAATTTTGAGGAGCATCTGGAGATTTCCCAGGTTTTGTTAGTGTAACTATCAGGGCTGTAAGCATCTTGGGTGGGAACGGGGTTCCTTCAATGGCGCGGTTAAAAATATCCAGGATATAGGGGGATAATACGGGAAAGAAATGTTTGTAGTACTCATTAGACAAGCCATCCGGGCCCGGGAATTTACCTGAGGGGAGGGTTGCAATTAGCTTTTGGAGTTCTATGGACGTGAGGGGGATATTTAATGAATGGGGCTGGTCGGGAGAGAGGGTAGGTAAATCGTATCGAGTCAGGAAGTTCTCCACCAATTCAGGGTAGTTATCAGGTAGGGCAACCGTGTCCTTAAGGTTATATAGGCTGTGGTAGTAGGTGCGGAATTGTTCAGCGATATCTCTAGGGTCCAATAGTTTTGCTTTAGATGACAGGTGGATGAGGAATGGGATTTTAGATTTGGTTTGTTGAGCTTTGAGTTGATTAGCCAATAGTTTGCCAGCTCTGTTCCCCTGAGCATAATACCTCGATTTTAATCTTAGCAGGGATTTGGAATAGTTGTGTGACAGCAGACTGTACAATTTGTCCCTCTCTGTTCTCAGTAAAGAGGATGTTTGAGCTGTAGGTGATGTCTTATTCTGATTCTCAAGATCTGCAATGGATTTAAGCAGCTGAGAAATTTCCCTTTCTTTAACTTTCTTTAATTTGCATTTCAATCTAATCAGGGAGCCTTGAATGAACGCCTTATGGGTCTGCTACAGGATATATTTATCCGTGACAGAGCCATCATTGAAGGTGAAAAACTCCCGCAATTCAGCAGACATCTCCCTAATTGATTCTGGGTTGGAAAATAAATATGTGTCATTGCGCCAAATGGGAGCACGTGGGAATTGGTATAGGTCCTCTAGGGTCAGTGTTATTAGGGCATGGTCTGACCACTGAATGAGTCCAATATCAGTAGATCTAATAAAAACATATCAATGCGCGAATATGAGAGATGAGGAGTTGAGAAAAAGGTATAGTCCCTTTCCACACTATGTTGAGCTCTCCACACATCAATGAGACCTTCTGCATGTAACAGAGAAGCAACACCACCCCCTGAGCGTCGGGTTAAGCTAGTGGAGTTTAACGACCGATCCATCACCGTGTTAAAGTCCCCACAGACAATTACTTTCCCTTGTTTCAATGAATTCAGCTGTTTCAGTAATTTTCGCAGGAAGGTGATTTGGCGGCCATTGGGTGCATAAATATTGACTATGCTGTAGGTGATGTTGTTGATAGAACATACCAGGATGATGCATCGGCCGTTGGAGTCCACTTTTGAGGAAATGGTAGCAAAGGCCACTGAATTCTTGACAGCTATGAACACCCCTCTGGACTTCTTGCTAAAATGAGAATGCAATATATGAGGAAAAGATCGATTATGAATATGTTTAGCATCTTCCTGTAGTAAGTAGGTCTCCTGGATGCAAATAAGGTCCGCTCCAGCTTTGGTTGCCTCCCGCCAAACATAGGATCTTTTCTGTGGACAATTAAGTCCTTTAGCGTTCAGTGATAAAATTTTAAGACCCATGTGAGTGAGGGGAGGAACCAAATCCTGCACGGATAGACAGACAGTCAAAGATTATCAAATCAACTTCAGTTACCAGGGCCGTCTTTACCAAGGGGCAAAAGGGGCAGCTGCCCTGGGCCCAGTTGCTCCTGGGGGGCCCAAGGCAGCTGCCTCTTTAGCCCTGCTAGCTACTGCCCCGGGTGTCAAGCTGTCTGTGTACTTTAACGTTGTGATCTAGGACCTTAATGACATCATCACCATGTGACCAGTAACCTAGCAATTACTGGTCACATGGCTATTAGGTCATCGCAGGTCCTATCAGGAGTGTTGCAGAAGTTAACTGTGGAGATTTTTTGTGTGAAGATTACATCAGAAAAAGGTGACAGGGGCTGTTATGTTAATATACTGTAAACTACTGTATAGTGGGATGCTGTATATTGTGTGGGGGCCTGTATACTGTGGGGGGCTGTATATTCTGTGGGACTGTATACTGTGTGGTGGGCTGAATACTGTGTGGGGCTGTATACTGTAGGGGGCCTGTATACTGTGTGGTGGGCTGTATACTGTGTGGGGGCCTGTATACTGTGTGGGGGCCTGTATACTGTGTTGGGGGCCTGTATACTGTGTTGGGGGCCTGTATACTGTGTGGGGGCCTGTATACTGTGTGGGGGCCTGTATACTGTGTGGTGGGCTGTATACTGTGTGGTGGGCTGTATACTGTGGGGGGGGGGGCTTATACTGTGTGGGGGCCTGTATACTGTGTGGGGGCCTGTATACTGTGTGGGGGCCTGTATACTGTGTGGGGGGCTGTATACTGTGGGGGCCTTATACTGTGTGGTGGTCTGTATACTGTGTGGGGGGCTGTATACTGTGTGGGGGGCTGTATACTGTGTGGTGGTCTGTATACTGTGTGGGGGGGGCTGTATACTGTGTGGGGGTCTGTATACTGTGTGGGGGGCTGTATACTGTGGGGGGGGCTGTATACTGTGGGGGGGGCTGAATACTGTGTGGGGGGTCTGTATACTGTGTGGGGGCCTGTATACTATGTGGGGGCCTGTATACTGTCCACCTTACACATGCTGGAGAGACTGTGAGCAGCAGCAGGCCATAGTGGAGTTTCAGCTGCAGCACGCACGGGTGAGTCGCACTGCGGAACAGCACCACTTTACCACCAATGACTGGGCCTCCATGCGAGACATGTGTGCCCTGTTGTGCTGTTTTGAGTGCTCCACCAACATTGCCAGTGGCGATGACGCCGTTATCAGTGTTACAATACCACTTTTATGTCTCCTTGAGAAAACACTTAGGGCGTTGATGGAAGAGGATGTGGCCCAGGACGAGGAGGAGGAAGAGGGGTCATCTCTAACACTTTCAGGCCAGTCTTTTAGAAGTGTCTCAGAAAGAGGATTTTTGCAACAGCAGAGGCCAGGTACAAACTTGGCCAGCCAGGACCCACTACTGGAGGACGAGGATGAGGAGGAGGATGGGGATGAAGCATGTTCACAGCGGGGTGGTATCCAACGCAGCTCGGGTCCATCACTGGTGCGTGGCTGGGGGATACGGAGGACGCAGACGATACGCCTCCCACAGAGGACATCTTGTTCTTACCTCTGGGCAGCCTGGCACACATGAGCGACTACATGCTCCTGTGCAATGACTGCAGAGTTGCCCACATTTTAACGTGTGCTGACTACTGGGTGGCTACCCTGCTGGATCCCCATTACAAAGACAATGTGCCGTCCTTAATTCCCTCACTGGAACAAGCGACTACAGGCGCACGTTGGTAGACGCACTCCTGAGAGCATTCCCGACTGATGCCGGGGGACAAGTGGAAGCACAAGGCGAAGGCAGGGGAGGAGGAAGAGGTCGTCAATGCAGCTGTGTCAGCGCCAGCACCTCAGAAGGCAGGGTTTGCATGGCCGACATGTGGAAAAGCGTTGTCATTTCGTGGCAACAACCGGCCCCAACTGCTAATATAGAGCGTGTTAGCAGGAGGTAGCATTTGAACAACATGGTGGAACAGTACCTGTGCACACGACTACATGTACTGACTGATGGTTCTGCCCCATTCAACTTGTCTCCAAATTGTCCACATTGCCAGAGCTTGCCCTGTATGCCTTGGAGCTGCTGACCTTTCCCTGCAGCCAGTGTACTCTCTGAACGTGTATTTAGCATGGCAGGAGGAGTCATTACAGACAAACGCAGTTGCCTGTCCACAGCCACAGCCGTTCATTAAAATGAAACAGGCTTAGATCCCACAAGACTTGTCTGTACCTTGTGCAGAATAGACATTTATACCACCATCAAACATACTGTACATTCTTGTACTCAAGTCAAGTACAATGATTCTTTGTTTTCTTTTATTTTTTTTGTCCCAATATTTTGAGGGCTACCTACCCCCCCAAAAAAAAAAAAAAGTTGTTTGGCTACCTGTTCCTCCTCCACCTACAATACCACATTCACCGTCTCCTCAACCTCCAACTCCATATCCACCTCCTTCTCTAAGTTGCAGGTTAATAATTAGTCATTTTTAGTTATTTTATTTCATTTTAAGTTATTTCCCTATCCACATTTGTTTGCAGAGCAGTTGCTATGCTCTTAAGCACATTTTACTGCCTTTTACATCCCTCTAGCCTTTTTTTAAGGATTATTTTAGAGCCTTTTTATTTTAAAAAAAGAGCCTATTTTAGTGCACTGAATTGAAAAAAATCTTATTTTCAATTATTGGGTGACATGAACCCCCTTTTGCCATGAATAAACCCCTGCTCTGCATTGCTGACAGGGGCCTAAATCTCTCAAATGCCTCTGTTCTATTGCTGGGTGACATGATCTCCCTTTTACCATGAATGAACCCCTGCTCTGCTTTGCTGACAGGGGCCTAAATCTCTCAAAATCCTTTGTTGTATTGCTGGGTGACATAAACCCTCTTTTGCAGTGAATGAACCCCTGCTGTGGCTGGGTGACTGGGGCCTAAATCCTCTTTTGCAGTGACGTGCCCAGGAAGGGTGTGGTGCGCCCCGGGTGCCGGGTCTGACGGGGGTGCCAGCAGGCCCAGAAGCAATGAGCACTTCCATCAATACAGATGGAAGCGCTCATTGCTGAAGCGCTGACACCTGTGACCCAGCCCCATATACTGCGGCGGGGCAGGTAGCGGAGCGCATAGTTTCCTGCCCCGCCGCCGATCACCGCCATAGGCTTCAGCGTGGGGGACACTACTGTGTGGGGGGCAGCGTGGGGGACACTACTGTGTGGGGGGGCAGCGTGGAGGACACTACTGTGTGGGGGGCAGCGTGGGGGACACTACTGTGTGGGGGGCAGCGTGGGGGACACTACTGTGTGGGGGGCAGCATGGGGGACACTACTGTGTGGGGAGAATACTGTGTAGGCGGCAGTGTTAGGGAAATTACTGTGTGGGGGACACTACTGTGTGGGGTGCAGCATGGGGGGCCTTTATATTGGAGAGGCACTGTAGAGGCCAGTCTATTATTTCTGGGGACACTATAGAGGGATTATTACCTGGAGCGCAATATAGGGTGTTATTATTATTACTGGGGGCACTCTAGGGGACATTATAGCTGCTGTAGACACTATAGGAACATTTGGGGTCATTTATCAAACTGGTGTAAAGTAGAACTGGCTTAGTTGCCCATAGCAACCAATCAGATTCCACCTGTCATTTTTGACAGTTCTTTTGGAAATCCAGTTCTACTTTACACCAGTTTGATAAAGGACTCCAATTATGTCTATTAGGGTCACTATTTTTTAGTCTACATGACAGGAGATGTCCCTGGATGTAAGAGGTATGTGGTCAATTATTGAGAGGGGGGACAGAGAAATGACCCGCCCCGGGTGCAAAATACCCTGGGCACACCACTGCTTTGTTGTATTGCTGGGTGACATGATCCCCCTTTTGCCGTGAATGAACCCCTGCTCTGCATTGCTGACAGGGGCCTAAATCTCTCAAAATCCTCTGTTCTATTGCTGGGTAACATGAACCCCCTTTGGCGTGAATGAACCCCTGCTCTGCATTGCTTACAGGGGCCTAAATCTCTCAAAATCCTCTGTTGAATTGCTGGGTGACATGAACCCCCTTTTGCCGTGAATGAACCCCTGCTCTGCATTGCTGACAGGGGCCTAAATCTCTCAAAATCCTCTTCCACCGTCCACACACACACAGGGGGAAGGATAGTGACCACTGTGCTCAACCCTCACCCCTGGCCCTGCCTACTTGCCTATGAGTCCTGATGACAGGGGACAACTGGACGACAGTGTCTTACTTAGGATATGTGCAGGGAAGACAGACAAGACAAATATATGGAACGAGAATGGACCGGGTCAGAACCAAGAGAGCTACGCAGTACAAAGGGTTAAGCAAAGAATGGTTAGGAGAAGCCGGGGTCAAATACCAGGAGAGTAGAGAAGTACCAGAGGAGTCCGCAAAGAGTAGTCAGGTGGGAGCCGAGGTCACAATACCAGGACGGATGCACAGTACAGGAGGAGCAGGCAAAGGATCGTCAGGGAACAGGATCAGTAGTATTCAATAGTCCAACAAATAGCCAGGAACCTAGAATTAACAGGCAACCTGTGGCCAGCAGGCTGCCTGTATTTATAGTGGGGTCTGAGGGTCATGTGACGTGACCAGCGTCACATGACCGACAGACAGGCAAGTCGAGCACCGAGTGATCAGCTCGGCGCTCAAGGCAGACCTAGGAGCAGGGAGCCTCCCAGCTAGAAAAGCCGCCCTGGAAACGAGGCCAAACACAGATCCTCACTCCCGAAGCTAAGCAGCAGTTCTGCGGCTGATGGGAGACCGAGTGCGCCTTTGGCGCCCCGTGACAGCTGGGTGACATGATCCCCCTTTTGCCGTGAATGAACCCCTGCTCTGCATTGATGACAGGGAACTAAATGTAGTGAAAACCTCTGTTACTGATCGTAAGATGCACAACTACAAGCGCACACTGATGATAGCATTCCCACTTGACAGCGGGGGCACAGTGAAAGCACAAGGCGAAGGCAGAGGTTGCCAACACAGCTGGGGCACCACCAGCAGCTGAGAAGGCAGGGTTAGCATGGCCAAAATGTGGAAAAGCTTTGTCAGCCTTGGAGGTGCTGACCTGCCCTGCAGCCAGTGTATAGTGTGAACGTGTGTTTAGTACGCAGAGAGCATTATCACAGGCCACAGCCAATGAGGACAAGCTTACGTTTATTAAAATGAACCAGGCATGGATCCCACAGGACTTGTCCGTACCTTGTGCAGAATAGACATTTATACCAGCCTCAACCATCCATTCTTGTACTCAAGTGCACTTATTCTGAGTTTTAATTTGTTATATGTCCCAATATTCTGGGGGATACCCCAATTTAAAATTAAAAAATAACACAAATCAGTGTTGGCTACCTATTCCTCCTTCACTGCCGCTTCCACCTATACCGCCATGTCAACCTACACCGCCACATACACCCATCCACCGCCTCCTCAACCTCCTACTCCTAGATCCAGATTGTTATTTTGAATTTTTCAGTATTTTATGTTATTTTAAGTCATTCCCTATTCACATTTGTTTGCAGAACAGTTGCCATACTCTTAAGCACATTTTGATGCCTTTTGCAGCCCTCTAGCCCTTTCCAGGACTATTTTAGAGCCATTTTAGTGCCCAAAAGTTTGGGTCCCCATTGAATTCAATGGGGTTCGGGGTCAAGTTCGGGTCCCGAACCCAAACTTTTTTTTCAAGTTTGGTCGAACCTGCCGAACCCGAACATCCAGGTGTCCGCTCAACTCTACTGGTGACAGATTTCCTTTAAAGCTGACCTACAGCAGTGAATAAAAATGGCTGGGTTGTTAGGGAAACCTGGTGTCAAACTGTGTATGTGGAGACTAATGGCCTGCGAGCTTCTATTGGCTGATAAGCCAGTGGTAATATAGGCAAAATAGATCAAATACAGCAGCCTCATGCTCCTGCCCGACCAGAGTTTCGCTCCAAGCTTCATCAGGGGCATTTGGAAGTACAATAAAAAATGTTTTTATTTATACATCGGTGACAGTACTTTACTATTAGAGCGAGTTTATTGTAGAACTGCCTATGGGAAAGAGAGGACAGGAGGAGTGTACGAGGCAGTTATCTCCTGAACTGACAAGAATCGCCCAATCTTACAAAACGCATTTGATGTACCTATGTGCCAAATTTTGTGATTGCAAATGCGACGGTGCAGATTCCTTTAGCAGACATACATATATACACACACACACACACACACACACATAGAAGACACTCTCACCCAGAGCTCACTAGCCCTCATGACCCTGTTATTAGAGGAGGAAAAACAATTGTTTGACCGTTCCTCTAAGAAATTACAGGAGCAAATAGAGATTGCCTTGAAGCTGAGAGACGACCCCTAATTTACAAGACTTGAGACGTCATTACAATCCTCTGTAGATAGATTTCAGGGGCTCATAAAAGAACGGAAACATAGACAATTTGTGAGGGACTTAGGCGACTTTAGGGAAAACCGTGCACATTCAGCTGGGCAGGGACTGGCGACAGGTTCAGAACCCTCTTCCTCAGAGATCGACTCATCCGATACAGATTTGTATCCTAAACCATATGGCGGATCTTCCAACCGGGGTCGACCTAACTTCAGACGACAAGGAGGACGGGGATGGCCGAGAAACGGAGGCTACCGAGGCAAGGGAAGAGCAACACGAGGATCGGGTTATCAAAATACCTCCTCCTCTTCACATCCCTCTGGTCCCTTGAACAGCACCATGGGATCAGCTCCGGGATCGCATTCGGCAGGACAGGGGACAGTAGCTGATCTCCAGATCATTAACTTGTCAACCAGAAGTCTCAGCCCGGAGGAGGTGGGGGTCCTTAAGAGAGGACTGTTGTGTGTACCGACCACAAACTTCAGCCTCTTCACCTGGACTAAGGACCTCCACCTCTTCTGTAGGAGACTGAAGTGGCACAAGTTTTTTAAGATCTCTAATAGGGAGATGTGTCACGGGTTAGGTCTGGATGAAGGTGACTTCGGGGACCTACAAAATCGTACTGACCTTAATAGGGAGCAGAATCATGTCCCCGGCACAGGCCCGTTCACTACACTTCGATCCAAAAGTAAAAGAATGCCACCCCCAGCCAGCTATGAACATGTTGATATTTTCCTCCAGATGGTCACGAATGATCTCGAACAACTAGGGCAAATGAGACCTAAATCATTTAATCTCTCTGTCACGGAAATGCAGGCACTTAGGTCGCTTGAAAAAGACGACACCATCGTCATTAAGCCATCAGATAAGCGCGGCAATTTAGTCGTCCTGGATTGTGATGTTTACAAATGTATGTGCCTGGATCTCCTGAAGGACAGAGAGGGCTATGAGATCTTACCCACCAATCCGACCCAATTATTTTTCGAAGAGCTTAAACAGATTTTACTTACAGGCCTAAACAACAAGGTCATCAGCATGACCGAATATGACTTTGTCATGGAACCATGAACCAGACGTACAACAAGAGATAAGTGGAAATAAGAAGGCTTTATTGAAATCAAGCTGTAAGCAAAAGTCCAAACGGATGGCTAAACCGAAGCAGGGTCTTGCGTAGCCAGAGGTCAGGAACCAGAAGGGTAGTCAGACGAAGCCTGGATCAGGAACCAGCAGGGTAGTCAGACGAAGCCAGGATCAGGAACCAGCGGGGTAGTCAGACGAGGCCAGGATCAGGAACCAGAAGCAGCAGCAGTCTTAGAAGCATGTGAACACAGGAGGACCAAGCAAGGAACTGAAGCCACAGACCTCCTATATATATGAGCTAGGCATCCAGCTCCTCCCAGTGGGAAGGAGAAGCCGCAGGGTGGGAGGCTACAAGAAACCCAGAAACCAAGATGGCCGCCAGCACATGTCAAACGAAGGAGGACGGCAAGAAGGTAAGACCATGACAGTACCTCCCCCTCAAGGGCCCCTCCTCCGCGGAGTAAGGAACGGTTTCTGAGGGAAGCGTGCGTGGAAGGCTCGGAGCAAAGCAGGAGCATAGACATCTGCGGAGGGAACCCAGGAACGCTCCTCTGGACCATAACCACGCCAATGGACCAAAAACTGCAACCGACCGCGGACCAGGCGTGAGTCCAGGATATTGCTCACCTCATACTCCTCACGATTGCCCACTTGGACCGGACGAGGCCGAGGAACCGAGGAAGTGAAACGATTACACACCAATGGCTTCAACAGGGAGACATGAAACACGTTGGAGATCCGCATGCCAGGAGGAAGCGCAAGGGCATAGGCTACTGGGTTTACCCTGCGAAGCACTCGGAAGGGACCAACAAAGCGAGGCGCCAACTTGGGAGTGGGCACTCGAAGGTTGAGGTTGCGGGTGGACAACCATACACGGTCTCCGACCTGGTAGGAAGGAGCGGGCGCTCGTCTGCGATCAGCCTGGAGTCTCTGGCGCTGCGCAGAGGCCTCAAGGGACCTCTGGATCTGTACCCAAGAAGCACGTAGGACGGAAAGGTGATCCTCCACAGCCGGAATCTCCTGGGGAGAGAATACCTCCGGTAACATGGCAGGTTGGAACCCATAATTGGCCATGAAGGGAGACGTCCCAGAGGAAGAGTTCACCGCCGTGTTCCTGGCAAACTCAGCCCAAGGCAGGAGGTCAACCCAATTGTCTTGGTGATCGGAGACATAGCAACGAAGGAATTGCTCCAAGGCCTGATTGGATCGTTCTGCGGCCCCATTGGACTGAGGGTGGTAGGCCGAGGAGAAAGAGAGATGAATCCCCAACTGGGAACAAAATGCGCGCCAGAACCTGGACACAAACTGACTCCCCCGATCCGACACAATCTCCTTGGGCAAACCGTGCAACCGGAAGACCTCCCTGGCGAAAATCGTGGCCAACTCTTGTGCAGAGGGTAACTTCTTGAGAGGAACACAGTGGCACATTTTGGAAAACCGATCCACAATCATGAGAATGACCGTATGGCCTCGGGATGCAGGGAGGTCCACAATGAAATCCATCCCCAGGTGTGACCATGAGCGCTCCCCGGTGGCTATGGGTTGCAAAAGGCCCAACGGAAGGTGCCGAGGGGACTTACTCTGGGCACAAACGGAGCATGCCGCTACATATGCGGCGATGTCGGAACGTAGAGAAGGCCACCAGAACAGACGTGAAACAGCCCAGGACAGCTGATTCTTTCCAGGATGCCCCGCGGCCTTGGAGTTATGGTAGGTTCGCAACAACCGAGTGCGCAACTCCTCAGGCACAAAACATCTGCCGTTGGGTCTCCCAGAGGGAGCACCAGATTGAGCCACCAAAATCTGCTCACCCAGGGGAGAGGTCAGGCTGGTGCGAATGGCGGCCAGGATCTGATTCGGAGGTATGACCGAAGTCGGAATCGACTCCTCCCCGGACAGCTCGGAGTACTGCCGTGATAAGGCATCCGCTCTGATGTTCTTGGAACCGGGTAGGTAGGAGACCACGTAATTAAAACGTGACAAGAACAGAGCCCATCTGGCCTGACGTGGTGTCAATCTCTTGGCCTCAGAAAGGTAGGTCAGATTCTTGTGGTCCGTCAGGATGAGAACCGGAACCACCGAACCCTCGAGCAAGTGCCTCCATTCTTTAAGGGCCTGCACGATGGCCAATAACTCCCTGTCACCAATCTGATAGTTGCACTCCGCGGAAGACAGTTTCCGGGAGTAAAACCCACAAGGAAGCAGAGGACCCTCTGGTGTTCTACGCTGAGACAGAAGGGCACCTACTCCCGTCTCAGACGCGTCCACCTCGAGGACAAAGGGCAACCCAGGGTTGGGATGCAACAGAATCGGAGCCGACACAAAGGCGGACTTTAGAGCCTCAAAAGCTCGGATGGCCTCGAGCGGCCAGACCTGGAAATTACTGCCCTTCCTGGTCAGATCCGTAAGAGGCTTGGCTAGCATAGAAAAGTCCCTGATGAACTTCCGATAATAATTGGCGAAGCCCAAAAAGCGCTGCAGGGCACGGAGACCACTGGGCTGGGGCCACTGTAAGACAGCCGAAACCTTCTCAGGATCCATGGAGAACTCCTCAGCGGAAATGATGTAACCTAAGAAGGTTACCTGGGATCGGTGAAATTCGCATTTCTCAAGCTTACCGAACAGCCTGTTCTCTCGTAACCGTTGCAACACTCGTCTGACATCCATAATGTGGGCCTCCATGGATTCAGAATATACCAAGATGTCATCCAAATAGACCACCACACACTGCTGCAACAGGTCACGGAAAACATTGTTGATGAATTCCTGGAAGACTGCGGGCGCATTGCACAACCCAAAGGGCATAACCAAGGATTCATAATGACCGGTCCTGGTGTTAAACGCGGTCTTCCACTCATCGCCCGCCTTGATCCTTACCAGGTTATATGCCGCCCTCAGGTCGAGTTTGGTAAAGACCGTGGCCCCTTTGAGGCGATCGAACAGCTCGGAAATCAAGGGTATCGGGTAAGCGTTCTTGATCGTGATGCGATTGAGACCCCTGTAATCGATGCAAGGCCTCAACTCACCGCCCTTCTTTTTCACAAAGAAAAATCCAGCCCCTGCCGGGGACGAGGATTTGCGAATGTGTCCGCGTGAAAGCGCCTCCCTCACGTACTCCTCCATGGCCTCATTCTCCGCTACCGACAGTGGATAGACTTTGCCACGAGGAGGAACGGCACCAGATTGTAACTCTATGGCACAATCGTATGGGCGGTGCGGAGCTAGGGCAACCGCGCGCACCTTATCGAATACATCCCGGTACTCTTCGTATTCAGGAGGCAACAGAGAGTCCGAGGAAGTACACAGCAACTTGACAGGCTCATGGATGCAACTAGCCCCACACTGCGGTGACCACGAGAGGATCTCGGCCGAAATCTCCAATCGAAAGTCGGATTATGCTTCTGGAGCCAGGGGTACCCCAAGACCACCGAGTAGTGTGGAGACGAAATAACCTGGAGACAGACCGACTCTCTGTGAACGGCACCAATGGCTATCCCCACTGGAAGGGTCTCATGAGTCACGTGTGGCGGCAGAAGGGGTCTGCCGTCTATCGCCTCAAGAGCCAGTGGGGAACCTCGAGGCTGCAGAGGAATGGAATTGGCGGCAGCGAACACACTATCAATGAACAAACCACCAGCACCAGAGTCCACCAACGCCTGGGTCGTCACCGAGCCCCCGACCCAGGAGAGGACAACAGTGATCAGTGGTTTGTCAACACGGGAAACCGGGGACGAGGAGACTCCACCCAAGATCTGCCCCCGACAGGATCTCAGGTGCGAGCGTTTCCCGGACGGTTCGGACATGCCAACCGAAAATGCCCACCGAGACCACAGTACATGCATCGGCCCTCGCGTCTCCGGAGTACCCTCTCCCCCTCGGACAGGCGAGCAAACCCCAGCTGCATGGGTTCACCCCCAGACAAGTCATCCCCAGGAGGCGTGGGAGGAGAGGGAGGCACGGCTGGGACAGCAAACGTAGGCGCCAATCTGTTAGAAGACCTCCGCAGGCTCTCCTTAAAGGAAGGTCTCTCCCTGAGTCTGGTGTCAATCAAAATCAGGAAAGAAATAAGAGACTCGAGCTCCACTGGTAGGTCCTTAGCTGCAACCTCATCCTTCAAGGCATCCGAGAGACCATGAGAGAAAGCAGCGACCAGAGCCTCATTATTCCAGCCCACCTCTGCTGCCAGGGTACGAAACTCAATGGCGTATTCAGCTACGGATCGTGAACCCTGTCTGATGGACATAAGGAGCTTCGCAGCAGAGGCAGCACGAGCCGGCACATCGAATACCTTCCGAAGAGAAGCAACAAAACCGGAAAACTCGGCAACCACCGGATTGTTGTTCTCCCATAAAGGGCTGGCCCAGGCCAAGGCCTTGTCCGAGAGCAGCGAGATCAAGAAGCCCACCTTTGATCTCTCAGTAGGAAAGGCATGTGGCAGCAACTCGAAAAAAAAGCCCACCTGGTTAAGGAAACCTCGGCACTGAGTTGGCTCTCCCCCAAAGCTCTGTGGAAGGGGGGCAGAACCGGTCATACCCCGAGACACCGCAGGCGCAGCAACAGGTGTCAGGGTAGACTCTGGCGCAACAACCGGAGCGGCAGTAGGAGCGGGCCCAGGAGCGACAACCGACCCATCGGCAACGGAAGCGAAATGAGCCGTGCGTTCAAGCAGGGTTTGCAACGCCACAGCGAACCGACCCAACAGGTGATCATGCTGATCAAGTCTGGCAACCAGCGTAGGTAGCGAGGATGGCCCTGTACCGTCAGAATTCATGGCTTGGTCCTAATGTCATGGAACCATGAACCAGACGTACAAGAGATAAGTGGAAATAAGAAGGCTTTATTGAAATCAAGCTGTAAGCAAAAGTCCAAACGGATGGCTAAACCGAAGCAGGGTCTTGCGTAGCCAGAGGTCAGGAACCAGAAGGGTAGTCAGACGAAGCCTGGATCAGGAACCAGCAGGGTAGTCAGACGAAGCCAGGATCAGGAACCAGCGGGGTAGTCAGACGAGGCCAGGATCAGGAACCAGAAGCAGCAGCAGTCTTAGAAGCATGTGAACACAGGAGGACCAAGCAAGGAACTGAAGCCACAGACCTCCTATATATATGAGCTAGGCATCCAGCTCCTCCCAGTGGGAAGGAGAAGCCGTAAGACCATGACAGACTTCTTGCTACCGGCTAAACCTCTGACAGCTACGTTCTATGGGCTCCCCAAAATACATAAGGGGACAGCCCCTCTGAGAGGTCGCCTGATAGTCTTAGGCGTCAACTGTTTAACCCAGAACTGTGGGGTTTATCTGGACCGTGTTCTGTCGATCCAGAATGCCTGTTGGGGAGTATTGACGTTGAATCGTTGTACAGCTCCATACCACATGAATGCGGACTCAGAGCCGTTGACCACTTCCTCCGAACCAGGGGGATCCAGTGTGCCTCGCACAATGGCTTTATCCTGGAACTGTTAGAGTTCACCCTGAGACATAACTATTTTCTCTTCGACGCGCGGTTCTACCACCAGTTCAGGGGAACGGCAATGGGCAGCCCATGTGCCCCATCCTATGCCAACCTGTTCCTGGGCTGGTGGGAGGACATTCACGTGTTTCCCGACCACGTCGTCTGGTGGGCGGACAGCATCTAGTTCTGGACACGCTACATAGACGACGTGTTCGTGTTATGGAAGGGTGGACCTACAGAGTTTAAACAATTTGTTTCTGATCTCAACAAAAATGAGGTGGGTCTTAGGTTCACTTATGAACTGGATCCGGTTTGTATTACCTTCCTGGATGTGAGAGTCACCAAATTGGGGGATAGCTTATCCACCAACATTTACAGAAAGAGTGCGGCCACAAACTCCCTGCTTCACTGGAGCAGTCACCATCCCACCCCTTTTAAACGAGGGATACCCAGGGGCCAATACCTCCGGGTGAAGAGGAATTGCTCCAATGATGCATCGTTCTTCAGTGAAGCGGGGAGTTTGCAGGAGAGACTCACGGCCAGGGGATACCCTCAAGCAGTATTACGAGAGGCGTTTAAGCATGCGTCGACAAAAGCTCGGACTGATCTGTTAGTCCCTAGACGCAGAGCAGCGGACTGTCCCCAACCGGCACGAATTATCGCTGACTTCGACATCGCTAATCGGGAAGTCAGGCAGGTGCTGGAAAAATACTGGCCAATTCTACACATGGATTCCGATCTTTCTGAAATTGTGACTAAACATCCCGCAGTCTCTTACAGACGTGGTAGGAGCCTCACAGACCGTCTCGTCTGCAGCCACTACTCACCACCCACTAAAATGGGTACATGGCTAGATCGTAAACCCATGGGTGTTTTTAAGTGTGACAGATGCAAGGCGTGCAAGTATGTGTCTACTGCCAAATCAATCTCCTGCTCAGCAACGGGACAGACTTATCAGGTCCGTGACTTCATTAATTGCCGGTCCAAAGGTGCAGTTTATCTATGCTAATGCCCGTGCCCCATGGACTACGCGGGGAAGACCGTAAGGGAACTTAGGAGACTAATACTTGAGCACATAAATGATATGATCAAGAAGGAGGCAACGCCGGTGGCCACCCATGTCAATGAGTCCCATGGGGGTGACCCCTCGTCTCTCCTATTCACTGTCCTCGAATTGGTGTCTCCCTCCCCTCGCGGGGGTGATTGGGACAGGAGAATTTTACAAAAGGAGAGCGAGTGGATCCATAGATTTCGATCCCACTCCCCCCGTGGCCTCAACGAGCGACTTACGTTTTCATGTTTCCTTTGAATACATATAGCAGGGACATCTTCACCCCTGTCCCTTGCCCTCTTCTCCATGCGTCCACCCATTTGCTTGCTCTATTAGAAATTTGCTCGCTTTAATATCAATCTTCATCAAACCTTATGCTCTTTGCATTTTTCTAACATCATCAACACCACCTGTACCTGACCCCCTGGCTCGGCGGGATGTTTCTGGCTTGTTTACTGTCCTGTCAGCATGTTAGGCCATCAGGAAAGCTATACTTCCCCTTGACTAGGCCTGGGTACGTAAAGCACCAGAATGTTTCATAATTTTCAAATGGACATACACCGGTCCATTTCATATCACTCTGTCACCTTGTTATCAGGAAGGGGCAGTATTTATCAGTGAATCGTACGTGCTTCACTATATCACTATTTTATTCTCCCATGTTCCCCTCTTTTTTCCACCCTCCACCTCTGCATCAGTGGTTAAAAAAACAGCACTTGTCTCATAAAGTGTTAGGCCGTCCCTCCGGCCCCGTATTATCTTTCTCTCCCCCTATGCAAGCACGCCCACCTGAGGCTAAACACGTCTCTTCCCTCTGAGGTGGAGCGCAACTTACGAGAGACCAGATATGCGGTCCGGTTCAACTGCCGGATGTACGTCACGGCATCAGACTGGAAGAAAGTGCCTCAGCATGCGTTCCATGTTGGAGCGCATGCGTCCATCTGTGCAGGAGCGCCGGCCACAGGCAAGCAACGCAGCCTTGGCCGGACGGAAATGACGTCCCTGACGCCCTTAGGAGGGATATTTAAATGGGGGGTAAATTAGTGCACACTGCATCGGACCCATAGGAGGCCGTCCCATGCTGACCTTGACAGGGCTGATACCGAATGTGAGTACATGCCCTGTGCACTTTTACCTTAACTCTTTTAGCTTGGAATAGGAGTAATTAAGCACCTGTTGCATTATATGAGGCCTATAGCGAACACTTATTTTGTATCTGCATGAACCGCTTTCTTGAAGGCTGAATTATCAGGCATCCTTCTGTGAATGAGGTATGTAGGATTGCCCTATTTTAGGCTATACTCATGGCCTGGTTCCAGCAGCATGGCTCAATGTCTTTATCCCACAGCTATATTTAAACAACATGACCTTGTCAGAGATTTGATCTGTAAGGTGACCAACATGGATGCCATGTGACTGTCATAACCACATTCCACCGTACTGTCATCCTTCCAGTACGCGTGTACTAAATTGGGCATTGGGCACCGCATAAATCTAGTGAGTTCCCCCTCAGATTATGGTGTTTATCGGTGACGGCCACACTGTGGATACTCAATGTACAATACGTGTATATACATGTCTCTTTCTTCCACAGAGGCCCACATTTTGTTTATGACCGCTACAAGATTCTTAACTGCTCAGTGTGTGGTCAACTGATCGTATGTACTCGGTCCTCCTTTAGTTATCTATTTACAAACCGGATTCCAAAAAAGTTGGGACACTATACAAATCGTGAATAAAAACTGAATGCAATGATGTGGAGGTGCCAACTTCTAATATTTTATTCAGAATAGAACATAAATCACAGAACAAAAGTTTAAACTGAGAAATTTACCATTTTAAGCAAACAATATGTTGAATCAGAATTTCATGGTGTCAACAAATCCCCAAAAAGTTGGGACAAGGCCATTTTCACCACTGTGTGGCATCTCCCCTTCTTCTTACAACACTCAATAGACGTCTGGGGACCGAGGAGACCAGTTTCTCAAGTTTAGAAATAGGAATGCTCTCCCATTCTTGTCTAATACAGGCCTCTAACTGTTCAATCGTCTTGGGCCTTCTTTGTTGCACCTTCCTCTTTATGATGCGCCAAATGTTCTCTATAGGTGAAAGATCTGGACTGCAGACTGGCCATTTCAGTACCCGGATCCTTCTCCTACGCAGCCATGATGTTGTGATTGATGCAGAATGTGGTCTGGCATTATCATGTTGAAAAATGCAGGGTCTTCCCTGAAAGAGATGACGTCTGGATGGGAGCATATGTTGTTCTAGAACCTGAATATATTTTTCTGCATTGATGGTGCCTTTCCAGACATGCAAGCTGCCCATGCCACACGCACTCATGAAACCCCATACCATCAGAGATGCAGGCTTCTGAACTGAGCGTTGATAACAACTTGGGTTGTCCTTGTCCTCTTTGGTCCGGATGACATGGCGTCCCAGATTTCCAAAAAGAACTTCGAATTGTGACTCGTCTGACCACAGAACAGTCTTCCATTTTGCCACACTCCATTTTAAATTATGCACCACTGATGAAGGGGCAACTTCTAGCCCCGAAACGCGTTTGGTCTA
Organism: Bufo gargarizans; assembly: GCF_014858855.1. Classification (NCBI taxonomy): domain Eukaryota; kingdom Metazoa; phylum Chordata; class Amphibia; order Anura; family Bufonidae; genus Bufo; species Bufo gargarizans. The sequence continues at coordinate 259,289,522 of NC_058084.1, forward strand.
AGACCCCTATATGAACTTCTGCTGACTTTATGCTGTAATAACCCTAGGTTGACTGTGATAAAGACCGGAGTATCCTGCAAACAACTGAGACCAGATCACGGCACAGGGTCATTACAGACCGCAACTGCAGATCAAATCCAGAGCGATAGCAGGCTGCTGGGTTCTCGGAGGACACCGGCTCTTCAGTATAACGGAGCGGTGCCCAGAGAAGCCTAGACCGGCGATAGCAGCAACCTGTGAGAGAATTTCCATACTTACAGAGGACCGGAGCTTCACCAGCAGACATCAAGCAGTGAGTAATAGCGGGACGCCGCTCTAAAAACTCACTGTGATTCATCTTCTTAAAGACCCAGGAACTTTGCTTTTAACAAGAGTTTGGGATATACTTGAATACAGAATACAGAGGATATAATTATACCCCAAGAATACTCACCTTTTTTCCACTAGTCTAGTCATTATTGGGATCTAACTACTACAAGCTGCAGAGTGGAGAACACCCTATGTTGCATTGACGCTCCACCACTTATTCTCATACGCATATGTAATATATTGTTGCACTGATGTCGATTTATGATCTTAATTTTTAGATTGTTCCACTATCTTATATATACTAATTGGGTATTACATATTTTAAGTTATTATTTTATACATCTATATTTTTATAAGTAATAAATTTAATGTAATTTTTATATAATTTGTATATACTAATAAATTATTTATCAACTTATATAGCTGTTTTTCGCATGGTTCTACTTATAGAGAGAGTGCCCAGTATTGTCTATCCCATTTTAAATTATCTTGGCCCAGTGAAAAACGCCTGAGCTTGTGGATCTTGCTTAGAAATGGCTTCTTCTTTGCACTGTAGAGTTTCAGCTGGCAACGGCGGATGGCACGGTGGATTGTGTTCACTGACAATGGTTTCTGGAAGTATTCCTGAGCCCATTCTGTGATTTCATTTACAGTAGCATTCCTGTTTGTGGTGCAGTGTCTTTTAAGGGCCCGGAGATCACGGGCATCCAGTATGCTTTTACGGCCTTGACCCTTACGCACAGAGATTGTTCCAGATTCTCTGAATCTTCGGATGATGTTATGCACAGTTGATGATGATAGATGCAAAGTCTTTGCAATTTTTCGCTGGGTAACACCTTTCTGATATTGCTCCACTATCTTTCTGCGCAACATTGTGGGAATTGGTGATCCTCTACCCATCTTGGCTTCTGAGAGACACTGCCACCCTGAGAAGCTCTTTTTATACCCAATCATGTTGCCAATTGACCTAATTAGTGTTAATTGGTCTTCCAGCTCTTCGTTATACTCAAATTTACTTTTTCCAGCCTCTTATTGCTACTTGTCCCAACTTTTTTGGGATTTGTTGACACCGTGAAAATTTGAATCAACCTATTTTTCCTTTAAAATGATACATTTACTTGGATTAAACGTTTGATCTGTCATCTACGTTCTATTACAAATAAAATATTGACATTTGCCATCTCCACATCATTGCATTCAGTTTTTATTCACAATTTGTTTAGTGTCCCAACTTTTGGGGAATCCGGTTTGTAGTTATTTATTTACTATGGTTGGGTTCTAATTTAGATACTATTTACACCTGCTTAACGGAGCTCTTTTTACGTACCTGCTCTCCGTTTGTTGATTATTGAGGTCTAATTGCTTTGTATTATCAATATATATCTATTTTTCATCACCCCCTGATGATCCCACTTCGTGGGTGAAACGCGTCGGGGTTTCTTTGGATTATCATCTTCAAATATTACACTAGAGGGTGTTTTTAAGAACACTTGGTGCACCGTGTACCTCCTGACGTGGCCGCACGTCACGAGGGCTGTATACATTGGGCACCTTTTTTCTGTATGTGTGTGTGTGTGTTAGTGTGGTAGCCCACTACTGAGCCAGCATTTACCACCTGTCACCATTTCAGGGTTAGACAGGAGGCGATAGGCTAGGCTCGAGGACAGAGAGTCTCCACCACCAGGGGACATCCCTGGGCTGAGGTGTAGTTTAGGGCAGCAGTGTAGGGACATCAATCCCCCACCCACGATATTGCTCACCCAGCCATCTGAGGGTCTACCTAAAACACAGTATAGGTTAGTTCATCATGTTTTTCATGTTTGATTCCTATTAAAAATAGTTACAATTTCTGAATAAGTTTTTTTTTCATTGCTGGACTAGTCACACACACACACACACATACACTTAGCTTTATATATTAGACTAGCTAAAGGACTCGGCTTCACTTGGGTATATTTAATCTATTTCATTTAATGTTTGTGTGTGTCGTTAAGATATCAACACTATCCACTATAACAGTGACATCTACAGCCCCCCACCCCTTAACACTGACCCCCCCTCACAGTGCCCGTCCCTTAAAATTGGACCTCCACAGCAGCCCACCTCTTTAACTTTGACCTTTATAGCAGCCTTCCCCTTTAACAGTGAGTATCATAGCACACCACCCCCTTGACAGTGACCTCCACAGGGGCCCACCCTTTTACAGCAATCTGCCCCTTAACACTTCCCTCCATAGCGGACCATCCCTTAACTGTGACCTCCATAGCAGCCTGCCCCTAGGGTGGCCAGATGTCCAGTTTTAGGCTGGACAGTCTGACTTTCAGACTCCCTGTCCTCCGTCTGGGGCAGGGCCTGGGCGGACACAAGGATGTCCTTTGGACAGCTCACCCTCAGACAGCAACACTATGCTGTCTGAGTGTGAGCTGCAGGAAGAAAGTCACTGTCCCTCCCACCCCTGCAGCTGACAGAAGTTAATTTTTTACTTTATTTTTTCAATCCCTGTCGGCTGAGGAGTGGGAGGGATGTGGCTTAACTGGATCAGGTGTGTGGCTTAGCGGGACCTGGGGGGGCGTGGTTTTAAGTTCGTATTTTGAGGTTGGACACATTGTGGCAGGGGGCGTGTGTGGGCTCCTTGCAAGAGTGACACCCCTCTGGGCACCTTACTAGCTCATTTGCATACCAAATAAACTGGATTTTCAGAGAATAAAAACATCTATTGCTGGAAAAAAGGCACATATAGAAATAAGGTACTAACTGCTATTAGGCCATTGCTTTACTTCAATAGCAATTATCCTGGTGACAGATTTCATTTAAAGCTCTTCTACAGCAGTGAAGAAAAATGGTTGGGTTGTTATGGAAACATGGTGTCAAACTGTGTATGTGGAGGTTAACGGCCTGCAAGCTTCTATTGACTGATAAGGGTCATGTGACCAAGCTTCTATTGGCTAATGCATTTTTGGGGAATATCTCAGGAATGGTACGTCCTAGAGAGCTGGTCTAAAACCTTCACGAACACCTGATGTACCTGTGTGCCAAATTTCATGATTGTAAATGTGATGGTGCGGATTCCTTTAGTGGACATAAATACATATACACGCACACACTTTCACAGCTTTATATATTAGATAAATGAAAAAGGTAGCAAAGTCAAACTCTAACACAATGTAGATAAAGGTATTTTTACTTTATTTTGTCTGCATTACTGTATGTTTTGGGAGAGACCAGGTATGGGTGAGTGCCTTTGTAATACTGAATTGAGGGTGTTTCTGCTTAACATACAGTACAGACCAAAAGTTTGGACACACCTTCTCATTCAAAGAGTTTTCTTTATTTTCATGACTATGAAAATTGTAGATTCACACTGAAGGCATCAAAACCATGAATTAACACATGTGGAATTATATACATAACAAAAAAGTGTGAAACAACTGAAAATATGTCATATTCTAGGTTCTTCAAAGTAGCCACCTTTTGCTTTGATTACTGCTTTGCACACTCTTGGCATTCTCTTGATGAGCTTCAAGAGGTAGTCACCTGAAATGGTTTTCACTTCACAGGTGTGCCCTGTCAGGTTTAATAAGTGGGATTTCTTGCCTTATAAATGGGGTTGGGACCATTAGTTGTGTTGCGGAGAAGTCAGGTGGATACACAGCTGATAGTCCTACTGAATAGACCGTTAGAATTTGTATTATGGCAAGAAAAAAGCAGCTAAGTAAAGAAAAACGAGTGTTCATCATTACTTTAAGAAATGAAGGTCAGTCAGTCCGAAAAATTGGGAAAACTTTGAAAGTGTCCCCAAGTGCAGTCACAAAAACCATCAAGCGCTACAAAGAAACTGGCTCACATGCAGACCGCCCCAGGAAAGGAAGACCAAGAGTCACCTCTGCTGCGGAGGATAAGTTCATCCGAGTCACCAGCCTCAGAAATCACAGGTTAACAGCAGCTCAGATTAGAGACCAGGTCAATGCCACACAGAGTTCTAGCAGCAGACACATCTCTAGAACAACTGTTAAGAGGAGACTGTGTGAATCAGGCCTTCATGGTACAATATCTGCTAGGAAACCACTGTTAAGGACAGGCAACAAGTGGAAGAGACTTGATTGGGCTAAAGAACACAAGGAATGGACATTAGACCAGTGGAAATCTGTGCTTTGGTCTGATGAGTCCAAATTTGAGATCTTTGGTTCCAACCACCGTGTCTTTGTGCGACGCAGAAAAGGTGAACGGATGGACTCTACATGCCTGGTTCCCACCGTGAAGCATGGAGGAGGAGGTGTGATGGTGTGGGGTTGCTTTCCTGGTGACACTGTTGGGAATTTATTCAAAATTGAAGGCATACTGAACCAGCATGGCTACCACAGCATCTTGCAGCGGCATGCTATTCCATCCGGTTTGCGTTTAGTTGGACCATCATTTATTTTTCAACAGGACAATGACCCCAAACACACCTCCAGGCTGTGTAAGGGCTATTTGACAATGAAAGAGATTGATGGAGTGCTGCGCCAGATGACCTGGCCTCCACAGTCACCGGACCTGAACCCAATCGAGATGGTTTGGGGTGAGCTGGACCGCAGAGTGAAGGCAAAAGGGCCAACAAGTACTAAGCCTCTCTGGAAACTCCTTCAAGACTGTTGGAAGACCATTTTAGGTGACTACCTCTTGAAGCTCATCAGGAGAATGCCAAGAGTGTGCAAAACAGTAATCAAAGAAAAGGTGGCTACTTTGAAGAACCTAGAATGACATATTTTCAGTTGTTTCACACTTTTTTGTTATGTATATAATTCCACGTGTGTTAATTCATAGTTTTGATGCCTTCAGTGTGAATCTACAATTTTCATAGTCATGAAAATAAAGAAAACTCTTTGAATGAGAAGGTGTGTCCAAACTTTTGGTCTGTACTGTATATTCATCACAGGCAAGTTCTAGTTACTGATCTGTGAAGGAAACATGTCATAATGACCTCATGGGTAATACCAGTGTACCCTCAAAATCAACAGCAGGAGCACATCTAATATGCACAGCCAGGTACTTGCCCCTACTGCTGGGATCAGAGATGGCATTAACAATAGCATCACAACAGCTTCAGGTCTATTCATAATTATCCAAATGGCAACCTCCCCACCAAACAGATGTTTCTAGCAACCACGTGCATTGGAAGCTATACAGTGGGTAGAGCCAGAAACACAAGGTTCTGTACACTGTGTAATGTCCATGGTGGGGTACTGCAGCTCAGCTGCAGTCTAGGTGAGTGGGAACTGAGCTGCAGTGTCTGTGTCAGAAATTACACAGTGGAGAGCCATCAATCAAGTGTTTGGTTTCCAGTGCTAGTGTAAGAGATATAAAAAAATTAGGCACCCCATAAGAATAAACTAATATCTATATAATTTCTAGCTTCAACAATCCACAAGTATGTCTGTATTATATTAAATTCATGACATTGCTATTAACCACCAGTTGATGGCAGCAGAGAGAAAGCTTGAATAGCAGAGCTACAAACAGCAATGGGGAACTGGATAACGCAGATCTTGGTTTATGGGAGGACAGGATTTACTGCTACATTTCCTTTTTCCCCATACTGAAGGTCATGTGTTTGTTCATTCCAGGTAAGGGAACACAAATTCAGAGCCATAAATAGGGTAAAATGATGTAAAACACATTCATAATCAGCTAAGGCTGCTGGTGATGCAGTGTAAGTATATAAAATATGCACAAGTGCTAGTGAAGTACAACAAGGTTTCACATGGTACTAATATGTAGTGACTATGATTACTATAGAAGCTGATGTCACTCTATAATATTATACTGCACTATTGGTTTACCGTGATGCAGATTAAATAATCCGAGTGCAACTCTCATGTTAATGGTTTAATATCTCTTATAGGAAAGTTATACCTGTTATTGAGAAAGTATTATTGAATATAGAGATGTGTATTAATATGGGAGGACAGGATTTACTGCTACATTTCCTGTATCCCCATACTAAAGGTCATGTGTTTGTTCATTCCAGAACATGTTCAATAAAATCACTTATGTCTTAACCCAGCCCGCTCCCTTCGCACCTTGGAATTATTGACCATACTTTCAGCATATGTGCAACAAAATTGGTGGCCCATACGGGGAGCGGGTGAAGAAGATGCGGTCCCGGAAGTGAAAAAAAAAAAACGGTTACACGAAGCATAGAGGAGAAATTAACCCGTGCTGCATCGCCAGCGAACACAAATGGATGTAGAAAGCCTGCAGGACAAAATCAGTGGTCATCTAATCCACTTGCCAGTGGGTGATCTCATCAAGATTTGCCAATTCATCAAAGCCCCTTAAGCCAGCATGGCAAAAGGAAAAACCTGGTACCATTTTATGCGGATCATTAATGAGGTAATAGATTAACTGGTCGAAGCTGAAAGTGAGGAGGCAGTGACACAATTTCTGCAAGCCACAAAGGGATTCATTAGCGAACTAGAGAAGAAGAGGAACAATGCGGAAGTCCCAAGCTTCAGTGAGAAAAACCTTCAATCAGAACAACAATTGGCCGACTTAAAGCAACAGTATCACACTATGCAGGAGAGGTTCCAGGAAACGTCCAGAATAATGGAGGAACAGATTAGAGAGCTGAGTACCAGAAGTAAATACTCAAGTAACAGTCAGCCAAAACCAGTGCCAGTCCCGATTACTCAGAGACTACACCATGGTAGCTTGCCAGAGGTGACAATCAGAAAAGACTTCAAGATCACAGGCCAGATTGGAGAAAAAGAGCAGAAGGATAAACTGTCCTACACCAACTTAATGCACCAAATCGACTTGGGACTACAGAAAGAATATCCTGAGACTGAGATTATTGAAGCAGTGGTCAAAGCTATTAGCCCTGGCCTAAGCCTTAGAGGTATGCTGGAGATGAAAAATGGAAATTAAATCAAATTCCAATTAAAGCAGTATTTAGATGAACCTTCCATTCCAGATGAGTTGCTCATAGAGAAAACAAATGAAGCCACCAATATGGGGATTGAAAGGGAACAGAAGCAAAAGAAAGCTCAACATAGCAGTTCAACCAAAGGCAAAGAATGTCAGTCTAACACCTTACAGTGTCATCAGGAACCAAGTGTCCTGGCAACAACTGTCAACACCACACCTTAGTCTCCACCACAGGCAAGTAGCCCAACGATTTAACAGCTCTCAAAGAACAACTCTGACCTGGAAAAGCTGATTCTGCAGATGCAAAAAGAGATGATAGAGATTAAAACACTCCTCCAAGATTCAAGGACCCAACAAGACCATGAATTCCGAGGGCCTCAGGCAACAGTGGGTACAAGTAATGGATATTGTCAATCCTGTAAAAGGACTGGTCGGACAAGTACCTGTGATCATTGCTTCAACTGTGGACGATCTGGACATAGAGCAAGATATTTCCAAACACCCAGACCAAACCATTTAAATGGGAAAGGGTTGCTGTCAAGGGACTGACAGTAACCTGCACTAGAACCAACCCTGTGTCCCAAAGTGCATCCCCTTTAGGTAGCAAGCCAGCAAGCTTCAAAACCACGGCTAGTAGGGGAAATCCAGACTCCATTCAAAGAGTGCCCAACTGCTATAACCAAAGATGCCTTCAGATGGCTGAGCAAGTACCAACTCACGTGGATGGCGTGACCATGAGACAGAACCACAAGCTATTGAGTCTTGTTGGGAAAAGGTGCCTTGTGAACTGTGAAATAGACAATACTCCTGTCCAAGCCCTATGTGACACTGGCTCCCAGGTGAGCTTCATCAATGAGAACTAGAGACAGCAGCTTCTGTCACATACAGTGCTCCGATCTTTGTTAGACTTGCTGGATCCAAAAGTCCTCTGTGGGAAGGCTGCCAATGAGAATGAAATTCCTTTCTCTGTCTGGATTGAGGTAGTCTTTCAACTAACAGCAGGATGCAATAACGCCAAGCTGCTAGTAGTGCCACTTGTGGTATCATCAGATGAGAAAGTCGCAGAGATGCCAATCATTGGATATAATGTCATAGAAGAACTCTACAAGGAGACAGCTGCCGAAGGAAGGAAAACCATTACAGGGTTCGTTATACCTGTGCCAGAAGGAATGTATATCGGGGAAACATTAGTGTCACTTAATAAGGGACAGTTTTACAAACTATCCATCCCGGTTTGGAACACCACCCAGCGAGATATTATCCTGCCAAGTCAGACCAGGATTGGGTGCCTCAAACCCATCAAGACAACATACCCAGCTCAGGTGAAACCAAAAGAATCAATGTGTGTTGCCACTCACCCGGTGACTCATAGTTTACAGTCATCCAGATCAGGGCCAGAAGGTCGAATTGACAATTTAAACACAAGTCAGTCACTGGTAAGTTATGCTCATCAAGAACACTGGGATCCACCAGTACCTATAGGACACCTTTCCGAGGAAGATCAACAGATAGTCAAGGCAATGCTAAGGTAAGAATGTCACACCTTTGCTAAAGATGATTCTGACATTGGATGCATCCCTTCCCTACAATTGCAACTGCACCTTAAAGATAATACACCAGTTAAAAGAACTTACATTTCAGTGCCAAGGCCACTACACAAGGAGGTGAAAGAATAGCTGCAGGATCTTCTGAACCGTGGATGGATCGCAGAGTCAAAATCATCATACTCTTCACCCATTGTGTGTGTGAGAAAGAAGGATGGTAGTTTAAGACTGTGTTGCAATTACAGGGAATTGAACCAGAAGTCCATCCCTGACCGCCATTCAATCCCTAGGATCCAAGACATGCTGGACAGTCTAGGAGAAAGTTCATAATTTTTTTGTGCTAGATCAAGGAAAAGCCTACCATCAAGGATTTGTGGAAGAATCCAGTCGACCACTGACTGCCTTCATCACACCTTGGGGTCTGTATGAGTGGATCAGAATACCCTTTGGCCTTAGTTCTGCGCCAGCTTAATTCCAAAGCAGCATGGAAACTTGACTAATGGGACTGAGAGATGAGTTCTGTCTGCCGTACCTAGATGACAACCTGGTTCACAGCAGATTATTCAAAGAACATGTGGAACATGTCCGTTTGGTACCGCAACGGTATCAGAAACATGGAGTAAAGTTAACAGTGAGGAAATGTGAACTTTTCTGAAACAAAGTCAGATTCTTAGGTAAAATCGTGTCCAAAGATACCTATACTACTGTCCATCCTTTGTAGTGTATACTGACAACAATCCATTAACCTATGTCCTAACTACTGCCAAACTTAATGCAACAGGCCATCGATGGGTTGCAGAACTCGCTGACTTCAATTTCACTATCAAGTATCGTCCAGTAAAGAGAAATGCAGATGCAGATGTACTCTCTCGTATGCCACTACATACAGACAGCACAAAAGGAAGACCCAGTGATTGGTCCAGTGTGGAAGTACAAAAACCAAAACAGGTTCCCATCAAAACAAGAATGACAAGGTGAGCAGCTTGATCTCTTTATACTAATGAAACAGTGGACCAAATTGTACCTCAACGAGGATGGAATCTTGAGACGAAAAACACCCTCAGGTTCTCAACTAGTGTTACCCAAGCTGTATTATTCACTGGTGTTGAGAGAATTGCATGGAAAAATGGGTCAATTAGGAGTGGAAAGAACTGTAAACTTGATCAGAGAAAGGTTCTTTTGGCCGCATATGCAGAGAGATGCTGAACAATACATTAACCATCAGTGCACCTGCCTGAAAGATAGACTCCCTAAAAAGCCTACCAGAGCCCCATTGAAAAATATTGTCACCACTTATCCCTTTGAGATGGTCTCCATTGATTTCCTCCATCTGGAAACATGCAAAGGAGGTTATGAGTACATACTAGTAGTAATAGATCCCTCCACCAGGTTTGCCCAGGCCTATGCAACCAAAAACAAGTCAGCAAAGACTGTTGCCGAGAGAGCAGGGCTCTGCTGTGGCCAGAAAACGATCCCAGCGTTTCTTTACTGGAGAAGCACTTATTGTTTGTGCAGCAAGTGAATTTACAGCACTGAATACTACAGCTAATTACAGAATGGTTGTTTAAATAATAACTTATTGTGCCACAGGAGCTCCTCTTGTTTACAATTTGATATCTCCCAGGGAGCAGAACCTGTATTGGTTCTGAATGGCTATGTGAAGTACTAGCAGATCCCTCATAGCCCTTTATTACTAGCGAACTGGACCCCAAGATGGTCAAGATCGGTGGCCAAAAGACCTCTGACCAAACAGGTCCCAATAGATCGCAGAGCCAAGCTGGTGAAATGGAGAAGTTCATTAAGAAAACAGCGGCTGTAGCAGTGAGCAAAGAACCCAAGATGGCTCCGGGGACACCCCGCTCTAGTCACAAGCACTCTGCTGCCGCAAATGCTGATAGGGTCGAGGAAGACTCCGGTGACACTGATTGTCTGCCCATCTCCAGGGCTTACCTTAAAGAAGCCTTGGCTGACGCCTTGGGACCTCTCAGCCTAGATCTATCCTCTATTAAGGAAGACGTACGCCATATAGGCCGCAGAGTGGAAGTATTGGAAGACACCCAGGCCACAGTTTTGCAACACCAGAACGAAATGGCCTCCAGTCTGTCCCTTGCCCAGAGCCACATCAACACCTTATATACCGCTATCGAAGACCAAGAAAATAGGGGCAGGCGGAATAATCTCCGTTTTAGAGGCATTCCGGAATCTATTTCTGCTACGGATATCCCTGAAACTGTTATCCAGATCTGTCTTAAACTTCTGGGCCCAGATTCTACGCACAAAGTCTTGATAGAAAGAGCTCACAGAGCACTTCGCCACAAGCCACAAGCCAGTGAACCTATCAGAGACGTGATATGCAGATTTCTACACTTCCCGGTGAAAGAAGCAATTCTAGCGGGCGCTAGGAACTCTGACTCCGTGGAATGAGAGGGCAATCCCATTACTATTTACCAAGATTTAGCTCAAACCACCCTGAAGAAGCGGAAAATGATGAAACCACTCACCGACCTGCTACGTCAACACAAGATTCTATACCGATGGACATTTCCATTTGGACTCTCCTTTCTCTACGACGGACGCCGCGTTCATATTGCCTCTCATAGTGACCTGAACAAAGCCTATGATCTTCTTCAGATTTCGCCGTTACCTATAGAAAATTGGGACATGGCCCAAAACTTGACCACCCTTCCAAACCTACCTACGACAACTCCATGGGAACCTCTCCGCACCCCGAAATCCCAAAGATCCAGAAGAGGAAATGTTACTCCTATCTCTAAACGCCTAACACTAGCTGATAAGTAATATTCTTCTAACCCCTCTTTTCCCCCCTGTTATCTCTCTTTTCCCTGTAATCAGGGTTTTATAGGACTCATCCCCTAGATATTGGTATTATCACTACTATACTGATGCTCCCCAAAGTATTTGGCCCTATACTCTGAGTAGTGAATTAAGAGCTTATTCACGTATTACCCTTGCTGGTGCCTTGTTCCCACTTAGTGTAAGAGGAAGAGACAGTAGGGACCCCCATCCCATCTGTTGGTAGGCTATCATAGTTTTATATATGAATAGTAGTGTTTGCGTCATATATGATTATTTTGAGTCCCCCTTTTCTCTCTCCCCCTCCCTCTTCCTTTCCCCCCCCCCACCTTAATCTGCAGAGACAAGAGCCCTACTTTACTGTCTGTCCCCAGATCCGATACAATTTTACGACATCCCAACTTAACCTTCCAGTTATACCAATCCCTTAGAGGGAGTTGCTGCCTAATGGTATTCATATATACCTTACTCCCCCCCACATCATACTATCTACTCAGGGAACTAAAGTTGTCATGTTCCCACTCTCTAGACAGCTAACTAACCATTTACGTTTATTTTTTCTGTGTTTGTTCTTCATGTTTAATCTCTGTTATTCTGGCAGGTGCACAAGATTCTTCTGGATTGCTCCTTTCTTGGGCGATTGCGACATGGTGTTGATTGAGAGGACATGGTCCCGGGACAGCTCAGTATATTGGTTCCGGATGCGCTTCTCTCGAGGTGGCACCCCCCTTCCCCTCCTACGGTCGGTTGACTCCTTTCTAGCCGTTATGCAAATTAGATCATACACCACATCTTTCTCTATACTCAAGAATGTCTGACTTTAGATTGGTATCCTATAATGTCAAAGGTTTGAGATCCCCCTCTAAGAGAGGCCAAATTCTCTCCTTGTTACATAAAGAGAAATGCTCAGTAGTCTTTCTTCAGGAAACTCATTTTCAGCATGATAGATACCCAGACCTCTCCCACTCCAGGTTTCCTTGTTGGTACCACTGTGGAGCCGGGGGTGCCGCCTCGAGGGGAGTTAGTATAGGTTTCAGTAGAGGGCTTCCCTTCCAGTATATGTCCCACTCGCAGGACCCAGATGGCAGATATATCATCCTTAAGGGCAAAATAGGGCAAGCCATGTTCACATTTGTTAACATTTATGCTCCTAACACAGATCAGATCAGTTGGCTCTCTAGTACCCTGGCCTTAGCAGACTCTCAAAGGGAAGGTTGCTTGATCATAGCAGGAGACTTTAACCTGGCCTTTAACCCTCTCATTGACACTTCTTCAAAGAAGTCATCAATTTCTGCAAAAGCCCTTAGATTGTTACATACTAGATTATACAACATGGGTATGGTCGATTTGTGGCGGTGCTTCAACCCTGATTCAGTGGATTTCTCCTTCTATTCCACGGCTAACTCCTCATATAGCAGAATTGATTATATTCTAGCTCCAAAAGAGAAACTTCAGTTTTGCTCTTCAGCCAGAATAGGTGATATCACTCTCCTGTATATTGTTTAATACGTCCTGAAGTCAAAAGCAGTAGGTATACAAACTGGAGGTTCAATGAATCTCTGCTGGGTAACCCCAAACATAAGTTACAGATAGCTTCCTTTCTTGAGGAATACTTTAAGCTGAACAACACCCCCGATATATCCCCCCAGGTCCTCTGGGACGCTCACAAGCCTTATATCAGAGGCAGACTAATCAGCCTTTGCTCTTTTTTAAAGAAAGAGTCTGAAAAGAAGCTCAACACTTTGCTGTCCAAAATCCACATAGTGGAGAAAGCACATAAACAGTCTTTTCAAAGCTGAATAAATTGCTGATCAGTTTAAACTGTTCTATGAAGCTCTATATAACCTCCCCCCATCGGCTCTTCCAAACACTTCCCTAGACAAGGAAGCCAACATTAAAACCTTCTTGGACACTCTCGATCTCCCGTCCCTTACTATTTCACAACAAGAATCTCTATCTAAGCCATTTACCACTCTAGAATTAACAACAGCCATCAAGTCTACCCCCAAAGGAAAAAGTCCAGGCCCCGATGGCCTTCCCATATCGTACTATTCGGCCTTTGGAGAACTTTTACTTCCTTTCATGCTCCCCATTTGCAACCGTACGCTAATCGGCCACCCACTTTCCTCAGATATGACGAGAGCCACTATCACAATAATCCCTAAAGAGGGTAAGGACCCCTCATCTTGCTCAAATTACCGCCCCATATCCTTGCTCAATGTGGACCTCAAGCTCATTGCTAAAATGCTTGCCACAAGACTCCAAAACTTACTCCCCCATTTAATCCATCCTGACCAGGTAGGGTTTGTTAAGGGTCGTGAAGGGAAGGATAACACAACTAAAATACTCAATGCCCTGTTTTACGCTGCCCATAAAGCCATCCCCCTGGTCATGATCGGCACGGATGCTGAAAAGGCATTTGATAGAATAGATTGGACATACATTAAGCTGACCCTCTCAAAATTTCATCTGCCTATACAATACATAAATGCTGTGTTTTCTATGTATGTGCATTCTTCGGCATCCGTGTCGGTCAATGGACTTATGTCTTCCCAATTCCCAATAAGAAATGGCACGAGACAAGGCTGCCCGCTATCTCCCCTTATATTTGTCCTAGTAATGGAATCTCTCCTTCAAATTCTTCGGCAAGACAGGGAGATCAAAGGTTTGGTTGTCGGGCGTCACGAATTTAAACTGGCGGCTTTTGCAGATGACTTATTGATCCTAACCACCAACCCCCATACTTCCATGCCCAGAATTTTGTCAAAACTCTCCTTATTTGGTTCACTATCTAACTTCAAAGTCAATCCTTCGAAATATCAAATTCTCCATATGGGTCTCTCTCCCCTGAGTCTCTCATCCCTTCAGGCAAACTCCCCATTTAATTGGCAAACCCAACTACTAACATATCTAGGAATCAGGATTTCCCCCCATTTGTCAGATTTATTTAGCTTGAATTTTAAACCTCTCTTAGCATCTATACAAACCCAGATTGACTCACTAGATTTCCCATACCTCTCTTGGTTTGGAAGGAAAAACATCCTAATGTCTCTAATCATACCCAGACTCACCTATTTAATGCAGGTACTCCCTATAGAAATCCCTAAATCCTTTTTTGCTTCCCTCAATAAACTCATACGGAAATTTATTTGGAATGGTAAAAACTCCCGCATCTCGTTCCTTACACTAACTAGATCTAAAGCTAAAGGCGGTATTGGGCTTCCCGACCCAGAGGTATATATGAAGGCCATTCAACTCTCTAGGGTAGTCGACTGGATCAGAAATCCACCCCATAAATCTTGGCCCATAATAGAGAATGCCTTTCTATCCTCCCCCATCAGGGCTCTCCTGCTAGCTGATAAACCACTTCCTCTACCTGGCTCCATCCCAAACCCCCTCATCCGTAATACATTGAAGGTCTGGAGAAGTTTCTCTCTTGACTCTAAGGTCTTAAACCTGCCTTCCCCTCTTCTTCAGATAAGAGATGTTATTAATCTGGCCCCTAAAGACTTGAGAGATAGCTGTCCTTTGGCTTTAAGATCCCTTGATACTCCTGTTTCTCAGCTCCTAGACCCAAACGGATGTATACTCTCAGATTTAGAAATTTGTAAAGTACTAAACACACAGGTTCGCAACCCTGTCCTTATGAGCTTCATTAGATCCGAATCCCTTCTCCTCACAAAAAAATCCCCTTCTTCCAACACTACCTGCTGGTTTGAAGGATTGATAAGTAACAGGAACTATCCCCCTAGAATCATCTCTACAATATATAAAAACCTGATGTCCCCCCCTACAGCCCTCAAACCCGCAGTCATTGGTTTGTGGGAAAAAGACCTCCAACGAACTCTGACACCTCCCGAAATTGCCAAAGCTTTAATTACCCCACATAAGATATCCAGATGCGTACGTATCCAAGAAAATAGCTATAAGATCCTTATGAGATGGTACAGAACTCCAGACAAGACATGCCGGTATAATCCTAGCGCCACGGATAGGTGCTGGCGTTGTTCCAAGTCCAAAGGTTCGTTTTTGCACATCTGGTGGTCATGCGAGCTAATAAACCCGTGGTGGCTTAACATAATCAAATTATGCAACCAGATCTGCCAGACTTCCTTCTCTTGCTCACCAGATTTGGCTCTGCTATCATTAGGAATAGGAGGGGTTAACTCATCTAAGTCCTCACTTTTCTCACTCATGATAGCCGCTGCCAGACTACTACTTCCGACTTGTTGGTTGTCTTCCATGGTTCCTAGTCTGGATCAATGGATCAGCAGAGTTGATCAGATCTACAGAATGGAAGAGATCTCCCATTGGGAATCTCGCACCAGACACACTTTTCTCCAGACTTGGTCCCCATGGAGAGCCTATAGAAATTTCTCTTAACTCACTTTCTCTACCCCACTGTTCCTGGGCCAATACCTTGATTTTCACTCTAATGGTTCTCATACTTGCACCATGTCAGCTCTATCTTAGTACCCTGTCACAAAGTTAATTTATGTTTGTATTATTGTTCACCTTTATTTGACAATTGCCTTTATGAGGCCTTGTAGGCCTCTCTCTGCGTTTATTAATGCAATCTGTACTTATGCCTGTTGATTACAGTTATCATATATATGTATCATATATGTATAACTTGAAATTTGGATTTCCTACCAGAATTCACCATGACATGGGAAAAGAATTTGAAAATCAGTTATTCTTGGCATTAGGGAAACATTGCCACATTCAGAACTCTCATACAACTCCGTATCATCCGGAAGGAAGCGGCCAATGCAAAAGATTCAACCAAACTCTGTTGTCTATGCTTTGGACCCTGTCACAAGATTCCAAGAAAGACTGGAAGAACTCACTTGCCCAGGTAATACATGCATACAACTGCACCAAAAGTGAAGCGACGGGGTACTGTCCATTTTTCCTACTGTTCGGGAGATCTCCAAGACCAATAGACAGTATGTTTGACAGCCCAGTAACAGAAAAATATAAGAATCACTCTGAGTATGTAAAAACATGGACAGAGGCTTCAGTCATCCTCTATCAGGTTGCTTCAAAGGTAGCTACCCAAGCTGCACAAAGAGGGAAAGAACACTATGACAGAAAAATTCATAAAGTAGAACTTTTACCTGGCAGTAGAGTCCTTGTAAGAAACCTTTCTGAAAGAGGAGGACCAGGAAAACTGAGATCGTTCTGGGAAGACACTGTACATGTTGTCCTGAGGAAAGAGTCTGAAGATAGCCCAGTGTATGAAGTCAAGCCAGAAACTGGAAAGGGCCGAACAAGAATCCTGCACCATAATTTGTTATTGCCTTGTGATTACTTACCCGTTGACCAAGGTCAGCAGATACCTAACAGACAAAGCACTAAAAGACGAGACCAAGTTTCAAAGACTTATCAACCAGCGACACAGATATCTGAAAAAAAAATCAGAAGAGGAATCAGATCTTGAACTAGAGCAATAGAGATCATTAATCCCACACAATCACACAAGGGAAATCACACAAGGGAAGCTATAGAACTGAATCCTGAAGCAGCAGAGTTCCATCCTTGCCAGTTGGAAACAAATGAGGGAAGTACAGAGGAAGCTACAATGGAAGCTGCAGAGAATGAGCCGGTGATTCCACCTGAACACATTACATGTCCAGTAGGAGACACAGAAGAAGAAAACGCTTGACCAGAAAACCCAACAGAGACAGTTGACAGCGATGAAGGAGAGTTTGAGGATGCTTCAGATGCCTTACCGCTACGCTGGATACAACCCAGCAGAACCAGGAGACAGCCAAAAGTCCTGACTTATGACACTTTGGGTCAACCCAGTAGTGTTGCCAGAAATGCAGCAGTAAAGGTTATAGACTCTGTTTATACCCCACAAGTTTACCCTAACTGGTATCTAAGCCCAGACCTTTTTGCTGAGGACTCTAAAAATTGGTAACCGTATCCATGCATTCAATGCTATGGTTTATTATTATCTTCTTATGTTGAAAATGTTAAATATTATGTTCTGTGGTTAACAAAAGGAACTTTATTGCACTCTTACTGCAGACACTCCAAGTAGAATAACCTTCAAACAATGAAAACTAGGTAAAGAGAAAAGTTAAATAAAAATAAATAAAAAGGACAAAAGTAATAAGGTGTCCCCTAGTTTTATATAAATTCTTATCTTTACAATAACATGCACAAATCTGTGTTAAAGGGGTTTGTACTAGTTAGCTTCATAGCGCTGTGGGCCGGGTGGGAAACTGTGACATAACCGGGAGTATATATCGCAAGGAGGACAGTTCCTCAAGTAAATCTGTTACTATTTAAGGCTACTTTAACACTTGCGTTCCGAGCGGATCCGTCTGGTATTTGTACAGACGGATCTGCTCCTATAATGCAAACGATGGTATCCGTTCAGACGGAACCATCTGCATTATATTTTACAAAAAAAAAGTCTAAGTACAATTTGTATTCAGACGGATTCGTCCAGACTTTACATTGAAAGTCAATGGGGGCGGATCCGTTTGAAAAATGCACCATATTCTGTCACCTTCGAATGGAATCGCCCCCATTGACTTTCATTGTAACTCTGGACGGATCCGTTTGCCTCCGCACGGCCAGGCGGACACCCGAACGCTGCAAGCAGTGTTCGGGTGTCCGCCTGCTGAGCGGAGCGGAGGACAGACGGTGCCAGACTGATGCATTCTGAGCGGATCCACATCCACTCAGAATGCATTAGGGCTGGACGGATCCGTTCGGGGCCGCTTGTGAGAGCCTTCAAACAGAACTCACAAGCGGAGCCCCAAACTCTAGTGTGAAAGTAGCCTTACCTTGGCTCCCCATGATTGTGGAAGATGAGCAAGAGAATTATGATTCTCATACTAAAGTCTGCGTATGTTGAGGACAACATAAAATTTTGTGGGGGAGAGTGTAAGAGATATAAAAAATTAGGCACCCCATAAGAATAAACTAATATCTATATAATTGCTAGCTTCAACAATCCACAAGTATGACTGTATTATATTAAATTCATGACATTGCTATTAACCTCTTCAAGACACATGACATACCCAAAATTATAATGCCCAAAATATATATGTTTTTCCTCCCCCTGCACCCCTGAATGATATTATGTGGGTGGGTGGTGCAGGGGGAGGGTTGCGGGCGGTGCTGCAGGCGGGATCGCGATCCCCGCCCGCCTCCACTTGAATAATCATTGGCGTCTAGTGGGTATACCAGGGTGCCAGCACATTGCTGGCACCCTGGTATAAACGGCTGACATTGGTGATGCGATGTCAGCTGTTTAACCCTTTTTATACCGCGGTCCGTACGGACCGCTGTATGGAAAATGTTAACAGCGCAGGGAGCTCCCTCCCTCTCCGATCGGGGGGCTGCTGTTCCTTTGCAGCCCCCCGATGGGAAAGGGAGAGAGCCCCCAGACAGCCCCCCAAAGCCCCATCCTCACCCTTCCCCGTCTGCAAAGTTGTGGCAGACGGGGAAGGTTCCCATGGCAACAGGACGCCTTCTCAGGTTCTGAAGGCATAGATCTGTTCAGTGTAAGTAAAATACAGTACAGTACAATATATATTGTACTGTACTGTATTATACAGACATCAGACCCACTGGATCTTCAAAAACCAAGTGGGTCTGGGTAAAAAAAAAAAAAAGTAAAAGAAAAGGGAAAAAAAAGGAAAAAATAAAAAAACACATTTATCACTGATTAAAAATGAAACAAATAAAATTACCTACACATGTTTGGTATCGCCGCGTTCGAAACGACCTGATCTATAAAATGGTCATGTTACTTTACCCGAACGGTGAAGGCCATAAAAATAAAAAATACAAAACTATGATGAAATTGAAATTTTACCCACCTTACTTCCCAAAAAAAGGTAATAAAAGTGATCAAAAAAGTTGCATGTAGGCCAAAATTGTAACAATCAAACCATCATCTCATCCCATAAAAAATTAGACCCTACTTAAGATAATCGGCCAAAAACTGAAAAAACTATGGCTCTTAGACTATGAAGACACTAAAACGTTTTTTTTTTGTTTTAAAAATGAAATCATTGTGTAAAACTTACATAAATAAAAAAAAATTGTATACATATTAGGCCGCGTCCGTGACAACCTGCTCTATAAAATTACCACATGATCTAACCTGTCAGATGAATGTTGTAAATAACAAAAAAAACTGTGCCAAAAAGGTATTTCTTGTTACCTTGCCGCACAAAAAGTGTAATATAGAGCAACCAAAAATCATATGTACCCTAAACTAGTACCAACAAAACTGACACCCTATCCCGTAGTTTCTAAAATGGGGTCACTTTTTTAGAGTTTCTACTCTAGGGGTGCATCAGGGGGGCTTCAAATGGGACATGGTGTCAAAAAAAACAGTCCAGCAAAATCTGCCTTCCAAAAACCATATGGCATTCCTTTACTTCTGCGCCCTGCCGTGTGCCCGTACAGCAGTTTACGACCACATATGGGGTGTTTCTGTAAACTACAGAATTAGGGCCATAAATAATGAGTTTTGTTTAGCTGTTAACCCTTGCTTTGTAACTGGAAAAAAAAAATTAAAATGGAAAATCTGCCAAAAAAGTGAAATTTGGAAATTGTATCTCTATTTTCCATTAAATCTTGTGCAACACCTAAAGGGTTAACGACGTATGTAAAATCAGTTTTGAATACCTTGAGGGGTGTCGTTTCTTAGATGGGGTCACTTTTATGGAGTTTCTACTCTAGGGGTGCAACAGGGGGCTTCAAATAGGACATGGTGTAAATATACCAGTCCAGCAAAATCTGCCTTCCAAAAACAAAACGGCGCACCTTTCACTCTACGCCCCGCTCTGTGGCCGTACAGTAGTTTACGGCCACATATGGGGTGTTTATGTAAACGGCAGAGTCAGGGCAATAAAGATAAAGTCTTGTTTGGCTGTTAAACCTTGCTTTGTTAGTGGAAAAAATTGGTTAAAATGGAAATTTAGGCAAAAAAATTAAATTCTTAAATTTCATCCCCATTTGCCAATAACTCTTGTGCAACACCTAAAGGGTTAACAAAGTTTGTAAAATCAGTTTTGAATACCTTGAGGGGTGTAGTTTACAGAATGGGGTCATTTTTGGGTTGTTTCTATTATGTAAGCCTTGCAAAGTGACTTCAGACCTGTAGTGGTCCCTAAAAATTGGATTTCTGAAAAATTTCAAGATTTGCTTCTAAACTTCTAAGCCTTGTAACATCCCCAAAAAATAAAATATAATTCCCAAAATAATTCAAACATGAAGTAGACATATGGGGAATGTAAAGTCATCACAATTTTTAGGGGTATTACTATGTATTACAGAGGTAGAGAAACTAAAAAGTTTGAAATTTGCGAATTTTTCGCAATTTTTGGTAAAGTTCATGAAGTACAATAAAGGTCATGAAGTACAATATGTGACGAAAAAACAATCTCAGAACAGCCTGGATAAGTCAAAGCGTTTTAAAGTTATCAGCACTTAAAGTGAAACTGGTCAGATTTGCAAAAACTGGCCTGGTCCTTAAGGTGAAATAAGGCTGTGTCCCTAAGGGGTTAACCACTAGTAGATGGCAGCAGAGCGAAAGCTTGACTAGCAGAGCTACAAACAGCAAAGGGGAACTGAATAACACAGATCTTGGTTTATGGGAGGACAGGATTTACTGCAACATTTACTGTATCCCCATACTGAAGGGTTGTGTCTAAACTCCAGACACCAAACGGACCTGGTCCTTTTGCAGTATGGGAAATAGCCAGCTCTCTAAGAGCTGTCTAAACTCCATACATGGTACGGACCTTTTAGCCCCCTAGTGGACGGGTCTGGAACAGAGCTAGTGTTTAGCCAGCTCACATTGATTTTGCTAAACTCCATACACGGTACGGACCTGGTCCTTACTAAGTATGGGGAATAGCCAACTCTATAGGAGCTGTCTATTCCCCATACTTGTTACGGACCTCTCAGCCTCCTGGTGGTCAGGTACGGAACTATGATGGGATTTAGCTGATTCAAAGTGAATTGGCTAAACTCCATACTCCGTAAGGACCTTCTTAACCCTTTGTGGTATGTGATCCATTACAATTAATTTTGCCAAATAAAGTTGAACAGATGAGTGGTAGAAAATCATTTTTTTTTTATGTTTAATCCTTATAAGGCCTCCTGCAGAAGACCAGATGGTTTTGCGGTCCGTTTTAAACGCATCCGTTTTAAATTTTTTTTGTTTCAGTACTGTCTTAGTTTCCATTCTGTTTTTCCATTTGGTTTCCGTTTTTTGAGGAATGGAAATGGAAACAATGCATATACAGTAATTACATTCTAAAATTCGGCTGGGCATAACATTTTCAATAGACGGTTCTGCAAATAATTGAACAAATACGAAAACATACGGATGAATTCTGTATCCGTTCATTTTACAGCCCCATTGACTTGAATGGAGCCACGGGACATGCTTTGCGGGCAATAATATGACCTGTTCTATCTTTGAACTGAAATGAAAAACGGAAATTGAATGCATACGGAGTACATTCCATTTTTTGCAGACCCATTGAAATGAATGGTTCCATATATGGAATTGAAAAAGTTTTCTGCCAAACGGAAACAAAAAACATTTGTGTGCAGGAGGCCTAACTGTTTAATATCACCATAAAACATGAATCCATATCATGGACACGCTTCACCCCGAGTCCTGTGAGAACAAGGTTTGAGCTCAGATGATGCTGCAGATGAGCCTCTAATCACTGAGAAATGTCTGCCTTCCAGTGTACGAGAAAACTAAAGTATCGGCTAAAATGTTCTATTCATCAAGAGTTATCTGTGAAATGTTCCCATCAAAGTATACATTCAGATTGCAATACTCTGGCAGTAACCTGTGATTTCACTATCATCATGGTCAAAGGAAAGCTCGGCATGTTTTCCCATCAGTTTTCCTTCAGGTGAGGTCCTCTTCAGGTATGGAGTTTAGCCTTCTAACAGTGAACTGTCTATTTCCCATACACCAGATGGACCTTTTCTATGTGTTACCTATAGAGAAGTTTTCCTGCTAGCGAGGTCCTCTTGATGTATGGAGTTTAGCCTGCTCACAGTGAACTGTCTATTTCCCATACCCCAGACGGACCTTTTCTATGTGTTATATACAGAGAGGTTCTCCTGCTGGTGAGATCCTCTTCAGGTATGGAGTTTAGCCTGCTCACAGTGAACTGTCTATTTCCCATACACCAGACGAACCTTTTCTATGTGTTATATACAGAGAGGTTTTCCTGCTGGTGAGGTCCTCTTCAGACATGGAGTTTAAAAAACAAAAAACAAAAACACAACCATGGGTGTCAGTAGCCTAGTGTATATACACACAGTGGTGCGGCTTTCTGCAAAAAGGCTACCCAATATCCCGGACAAGCTTATACGTACAAGAAAAAACAAAGAACTGAAAGGTCTTAGACGTCCAATGGTGAAAAAATATTATGCTTTATTGAAAACTCAATCAGTGAATGATAAAATGACATAAAAACAAGGGGAGTAGGGAGCACAGACGCCATCCCAGCTCTACAGTGTCATATAGAAAATCACAAATCCATTAAATATTGATGTAATTACATATGAGTCCAAATATAAGGTATGACTGAATTACTGAAATAATGTGGGTAGTGACCAGAGGATAATCCACACATAACCCGTGAAACAGGCGGTAGTGTGACCTAACTGGACCTATATCCCACCTATGTAACCATGAGCCAGACCAAAGGATAGAGTGTAAATAAATGAAGGAACTCATCAAGGGTGGATGCGACCTGGATGTCTGGGATGGCGTTACCCCGACACGCGTTTCGGCGTACCTTCGTCAGGGGGTAACGCCGTCACTGTGGGACTAGCTATTTGACAACCCCTTAGCCAATCGTGTCCGCATATTGATTCTGACCAGCTGAGCACACGTTGGCGCACAGTACGCGGCGGTCAGGGCTCCGTGATCCCGCCCATGGGCGTCAAACCATGACGCGGCAGGCCACATGACCAAGTCACATGGCGCTCCGAACCGGCATAGAGACGCCCAGGGGCAGGACACAGGCAAAAGGTGGCTACTTTGAAGACCCTAGAATATGACATATTTTCAGTTGTTTCACACTTTTTTGTTATGTATATAATTCCACATGTGTTAATTCATAGTTTTGATGCCTTCAGTGTGAATCTACAATTTTCATAGTCATGAAAATAAAGAAAACTCTTTGAATGAGAAGGTGTGTCCAAACTTTTGGTCTGTACATGTATGTCATGGGTCCTTAAGGGGTTAAAACAGCACCCAGCAGCTATGGTGCTCGCGAGCGGCCACTATATTTAAATACCCACCCACCGAGGTACAATCCTGATCAAAAGTTTAAGACCACTTGAAAAATGGCAAAAAAATAATATTTTAAATTGTTGGATCTTAACAAGGTTCCAAGTAGAGCTTCAACATGCGACAAGAAGAAATGAGAGGGAGACAAAACATTTTTTGAGCATTCAATTAATTAAAAATAACGATTAAACTGAAATAGTCTGTTTTTCAGCTTTTTTCGCGCAAGTGCAAAACATTGTAATGCTTTTTTTCACGCGCGTGAGAAAAATAGGCATGTTTGGTACACAAACCCGAACTTCTTCACAGAAGTTTGGGTTTGGTGTTCTGTAGATTGTATTATTTTCCCTTATAACATTGGACATTATTGATGATGAGGACATGGGAATACCACCTCAGCACTCAGCACGTCTCTGATGATGACGAAACACAGGTGCCAACTGCTGCGTCTTTCTGCAGTGTGCAGACTGAACAGGAGGTCAGGGAGGAAGACTGGGTGGAAGACGATGCAGGGGACGATGAGGTACTAGACCCCACATGGAATGAAGGTCGTGCCACTGACTTTCACAGTTCGGAGGAAGTGGCAGTGGTGAGACCGAGCCAACAGCGCAGCAAAAGAGGGAGCAGTGGGCAAAAGCAGAACACCCGCCGCAAGAGACTTCGCCTGCTACTGACCGCCGCCATCTGGGACGGAGCACCCCAAAGGCAGCTTCAAGGAGTTCCCTGGCATGGCACTTCTTCAAACAATGTGCTGACGACAAGACCCGAGTGATTTGCACACTGTGCCATCAGAGCCTGAAGCGAGGCATTAACGTTCTAAACCTTAGCACAACCTGCATGACCAGGCACCTGCATGCAAAGCATAAACTGCAGTGGAGTAAACACCTTAAAAACAAGGACCTCACTCAGGCTCCCCCTGCTAACTCTTCTGCTGCTGCCGCCTCGGCCTCTTCCTCCACCTCTGGAGGAACGTTGGCACCTGCCGCCCAGCAAACAGAGGATGTACCACCAACACCACCACCTCCGTCACCAAGCATCTCAACCATGTCACACGGCAACGTTCAGCTCTCCATCTCACAAACATTTGAGAGAAAGCGTAAATTCCCACCTAGCCACCCTCGATCCCTGACCCTGAATGCCAGCATTTCTAAACTACTGGCCTATGAAATGCTGTCATTCAGGCTGGTGGACACAGACAGCTTCAAACAGCTCATGTCGCTTGCTGTCCCACAGTATGTTGTTCCCAGCCGCCACTACTTCTCCAAGAGAGCCGTGCCTTCCCTACACAACCAAGTATCCGATAAAATCAAGTGTGCATTGCGCAACGCCATCTGTGGCAAGGTCCACCTAACCACAGATACGTGGACCAGTAAGCACGGCCAGGGACGCTATATCTCCCTAACTGCACAGTTTGGCGCACGTCCTTCCGCCGCCAAGGATCGCAGGGCAACATTCTTTGCCTCCTGTTGCCTCCTCCTCTTACTCGGCTTCCTCTTCTTCCACCTTCTCATCCAGTCAGCCACACACTTTCACCACCAACTTCAGCACAGCCTGGGGTAAACATCAGCAGGCCATTCTGAAACTCATATGTTTTGGGGACAGGCCCCACACCGCACAGGAGTTGTGGTGGGGTATAGAACAACAGACCGACGAGTGGCTGCTGCCGGTGAGCCTAAAGCCAGTGCCGGTGAGCCGGTGAGCCTTGCAGCTCTGGGACTAGCCGGTTTGACGCACATCCCTTGCCTGGCGCATGTGCTGAATTTGATGGTGCAGAAGTTCATTCAAAACTACCCCGACATGTCAGAGCTGCTGCATAAAGTTCTCGCTTCTGGCGTTCACATCCTGCCGCTGCTCGCCTGTCTGCGCTACAGTGTAACTTCGGCCTTCCTGCTCACCGCCTCATATGCGACGTGCCCACCAGGTGGAAGTCCACCTTGCACATGCTGGACAGACCGTGCGAGCAGCAGCAGGCCATAGTGGAGTTTCAGCTGCAGCACGCACAGGTCAGTCACACTGCGGAACAGCACCACTTCACCACCAATGACTGGGCCTCCATGCGAGACCTGTGTGCCCTGTTGCGCTGTTTCGAGTACTCCACCAACATGGCCAGTGGCGATGACGCCGTTATCAGCGTTACAGTACCACTTCTTTGTCTCCTTGGTAAAACACTTAGGGCGATGATGGAAGAGGAGGTGGCCCAGGAGGAGGAGGAGGAAGTGGGGTCATTTTTAGCACTTTCAGGCCAGTCTCTTTGAAGTGACTCAGAGGGAGTTTTTTTGCAACAGCAGAGGCCAGGTACAAATGTGGCCAGCCAGGGCCCACTACTGGAGGACGAGGAGGACAAGGATGAGGAGGAGGTGGAGGAGGAGGTGGAGGAGGATGAGGATGAAGCATGTTCACAGCGGGGTGGCACCAAACGCAGCTCTGTCCCATCACTGGTGCGTGGCTGGGGGGAAACGCAGGACGATGACGATATGCCTCCCACAGAGGACAGCTTGTCCTTACCTCTGGGCAGCCTGGCACACATGAGCGACTACATGCTGCAGTGCCTGCGCAATGACAGCAGAGTTGCCCACATTTTAACGTGTGCGGACTACTGGGTTGCCACCCTGCTGGATCCACGGAAGAAATGGAAACCCAAGGCGAAGGCAGAGGAGAAGCAAGAGATCGCCAACGTAGCTGTGTCACGGCCAGCTCCTCTGAGGGCAGGGTTAGCATGGCAGAGATGTGGAAAAGTTTTGTCAACACGCCACAGCTAACTGCACCACCACCTGATACGGATCATGTTAGCAGGAGGCAACATTTCACTAACATGGTGGAACAGTACGTGTGCACACCCCTCCACGTACTGACTGATGGTTCGGCCCCATTCAACTTCTGGGTCTCCAAATTGTCCACGTGGCCAGAGCTAGCTTTTTATGCCTTGGAGGTGCTGGCCTGCCCGGCGGCAGGGGTGTCATTACAGACAAACGCAGCCGCCTGTCTACAGCCAATGTGGACAAGCTGACGTTCATAAAAATTAACCAGGCATGGATCCCACAGGACCTTTCCATCCCTTTTGCAGATTAGACATTTATAACTACCTCCCTTAACCATACATTATTGTATTCCAGGGCACTTCCTCATTCAATCCGATTTTTATTTTCATTTTACCATTATATTGCGGGGCAACCCAAAGTTGAATGAACCTCTCCTCTGTCTGGGTGTCGGGGCCTAAAAATATCTGACAGTGGCCTGTTCCAGTGTTGGGTGACATGAAGCATGATTCTCTGCTATGACATGAAGCCTGAATCTCTGCTATGGGACCTCTCTCCTCTGTCTGGGTGCCGGAGCCTAAATATCTGACAATGGACTGTTCCAGTTTTGGGTGACGTGAAGCCTGATTCTCTGCTATGACATGAAGCCTGATTCTCTGCTGACATGAAGCCTGAATCTCTGCTATGGGACCTCTCTCCTCTGTCTGGGTGCCGGGGCCTAAATATCTGACAATGGACTGTTCCAGTTTTGGGTGACGTGAAGCCTGATTCTCTGCTATGACATGAAGCCTGAATCTCTGCTATGGGACCTCTCCCCTCTGTCTGGGTGCCGGGGCCTAAATATCTGACAATGGCCTGTTCCAGTGGTGGGTGACGTAAAGCCTGATTCTCTGCTATGACATGAAGCCTGATTCTCTGCTGACATGAAGCCTGAATCTCTGCTATGGGACCTCTCTCCTCTGTCTGGGTGCCGGGGCCTAAAAATATCTGACAGTGGCCTGGTCCAGTGTTGGGTGACATGAAGCATGATTCTCTGCTATGACATGAAGCCTGAATCTCTGCTATGGGACCTCTCTCCTCTGCCTGGGTGCCAGGGCCTAAATATCTGACAATGGACTGTTCCAGTTTTGGGTGACACGAAGCCTGATTCTCTGCTATGACATGAAGCCTGATTCTCTGCTGACATGAAGCCTGAATCTCTGCTATGGGACCTCTCTTCTCTGTCTGGGTGCCAGGGCCTAAATATCTGACAATGGACTGTTCCAGTTTTGGGTGACGTGAAGCCTGATTCTTTGCTATGATATGAAGCCTGATTCTCTGCTATGGGACCTCTCTCCTCTGTCTGGGTTCCGGGGCCTAAATATCTGACAATGGCCTGTTCCAGTGGTGGGTGACGTAAAGCCTGATTCTCTGCTATGACATGAAGCCTGATTCTCTGCTATGGGACCTCTCTCCTCTGTCTGGGTGCCAGGGCCAAAATATCTGACAATGGCCTGTTCCAGTTGTGGGTGACGTGAAGCCTGATTCTCTGCTATGAAATGAAGCCTGATTCTCTCCAATGGGACCTCTCTCCTCTGTCTGGGTGCCGGGGTCTAAATATCTGACAGTTGCCTGTTCCAGTGGTGGGTGACATAAAGCCTGATTCTCTGCTATGGGACCTCTCTCCAATTGATATTGGTTAATTTTTTATTTATTTTATTTTTATTTTTTATTTCCCTATCCACATTTGTTTGCAGGGGATTTAACTACATTTGCTGCCTTTTGCAGCCCTCTAGCCCTTTCCTGGGCTGTTTTACAGCCTTTTTTGTGCCGAAAAGTTCGGGTCCCCATTGACTTCAATGGGGTTCGGGTTCGGGACGAAGTCCGAGTCGGGTTCGGATTCCGAACCCGAACATTTCCGGGAACTTCTCGAACCCGAACATCCAGGTGTTCGCTCAACTCTAGTCTTAAACTTTTGATCAGGACTGTATATTTACGTTGGGTGGTCAGAAAGGGGTTAAAGCATTGTACAGGGAGTCCCCTTGTAGCAGTAAATGCTGCTCCTCACAGATCAGCAGGGCGGTGTCATGTGCGCCTCCATTAGGCCATTGTCGGTGTCAAGGGCAGTGAGCATTGGAGGCTTCATCCAAAAGGTGCTTCGTTTAAAACTTTGGATTAATACTGTACAGTGATTAGTCTATGTACAGTCTCAGAATGTATGGGCTCCGAGGAGCCGAAGTAAGTTATTCATGAAGTTGAATAACTCAGGTAGTTGATTTTTAAAGTAGAAAAACACTTTAAAACTTGAAACCAAACTCTGCTTCGGTCCCGTCTATAACCTCTGAACCGAAGCAGAGTTCTGTTTAACGTTTTAAAGTGTTTTTCCACTTTTAAAATCAACTACCTGAGTTATTCAATGGAGTCTTGCGCAACTTTGTGAATAACTTACTTCGGCTCCTCGGAGTCCATACATTCTTAGACTGTACAGAGACTAATCACTGTACAGTATTACTCACAAGTTTTGAATGAAGCATCTTAAGCTCCCTTCACTCAACACTGACCATTATAGACGTATACACCCGTCTCTATGCACAGCTTCAAGCGCCGAGAATACAGAAGAACTGCAACAAAAATAATTAATATAAAAAAATAGAGAAATGAACATAAATATATAGAATACATTTTTTGGGGGTTCAACAATAAGTTTTTATTAAAAACAGTAAAACCTGCAGCTTTTACTTCGACTTGTACAGTAAAAAATATCTAAGAATAAATATTGGGTGCGGAGAAGATGAAAACCTGTTCTATTCAGTAAAACATGTAACATACAACGTGGCCTCCCCAGATAGCAGCCCACAAACAAAATCACACTGCGCCCCCCTCCACATACCAAA
This sequence comes from Bufo gargarizans, assembly GCF_014858855.1. Taxonomy (NCBI): domain Eukaryota; kingdom Metazoa; phylum Chordata; class Amphibia; order Anura; family Bufonidae; genus Bufo; species Bufo gargarizans. The sequence goes on from NC_058084.1 coordinate 259,319,031, forward strand.
TCACACAGCTCCCCCCTGCATCCAATATTACTCGGCCCCCCTCTACGCAACATTACAATGCCCGCCCCCTGCATACAATATTATACGCCCCCCTGCATACAATATTATACGGGGCCCCCCTCTGCATACAATATTGTACGGGGACCCGCCCCCTACATACAATATTAACCCCCACCCAGGATTGCGTCTTCTCGGCGGTCGTGCTCTTCTGGGTGGACGCATCGTGGGCCGGCAAAATTCAAAGAACAAGTTCGTCATCAACCTGCCAGCCAAGATCATTGGCTGGCAGGTTGATGATTTTCAAAAAAACGAATCAGCAGCCAGATAACCCATCATATTAGTAAATATGATGTGGTTATATGGCTGCTGTGCTCCTCTGCTCCTTCTTTTGGTCGGTTGGTTCCAGCAGAGGAGCACACATCACTGTGAGTACCCACCAACACCACACTTAGCCCCCAGATCACCTCCCAGCACCCAATTAACCCTTTGATCACCCCGTCTTGCCCCTGTCAATCACTAGTGAAAAGGAAAAAAGTGATCAGTGCAAACTGTCACTTTTTTTTTTCACTGGTATTGACCGTTAGGTTTTAGGTATAGTTTAGGCCCCTTGGTTAGGTAGTTTAGCGATCAGTTAGCGCCCAGCCCACCGCACCGCAGTCCGTTATTCGCTGATTAGCGTATCGCTAATCAGCATTTGTACTTTTATAGTATCTGAAAGTGATCAAAACTGATCACGGTCAGATCTATAATTGTATTAGTGTCACTTTAGTTCGCCCTCCACCCAAAACGCAGTGTTTGCCCGATCAGGTCTGATCGGTCGCCCACAAGTGCGTTCGCCCAAGCCCGCCCCACCGCAGTGACAAAAAATGTATTTATTTTTTATCACTGCACATTCACTTTAGACGCACTGCGGCGATAAAAAAATCAGTTTTGATATTTTTTATCAACCGCAGCGGCCTCCGGTACTTCGCTAGCCTCCCCTTTGTAAGACAGGCTTGCTTTTTTTTCTTGGGTAGTCTCAGGGAATACCCCTAAATTTAGTTGCCCAAATGTCTAACAGGGGGTATTCTTCTGAAGAGGCCTACAGGCTTCTGACCCATTCGGATGAGGAATGGGAACCCTCATCTGACGAATCTAGCGGGTCAGAATACGAACCTGTAGAAAGCAGTGGCTCTCTGACCCAAAGTTCGGACGAGGAGGCTGAGGTCCCTGATAGCACCAGGCGTACCCGGCCCCGTGTCTCTAGACCGCAGGTTGCGCAGGATCCGCTTCAAGAGCAGCAGAGTGGGGCTGGTGCTGTCGGATTACGTGGTGAGGCATACACCAGCAGCCCAGCCCTTACTGGACCTAGTACCAGCACTGCCGTACAACCTGGTGAAGTGGCGAGCACCAGAAGGGCAGTTGAAGCTGGTATGGTGGCACAAGCAGTAGTGACCCCGTCGCAGCCACCGCAAAGACATGCCCGTAGAGCCCCTAGAATCCCTGAAGTGCTGGCAAATCCTGATTGGCAGTCCCCAACTTTAGCCGCACCTGTAGCTTTCCCTTTCACTGCCCAGTCTGGAGTTCGGGTTGATACAGCTCAGATCGGTTCGGCCCTGGGATTTTTTGAGCTGTTCTTGACTGCGGAGCTCTTGGACTTAGTCGTGGCCGAAACAAATCAGTATGCCACACAATTTATATCCGCCAACCCGGGAAGCTCTTATGCCCAGTCTTTCCGGTGGAAACCAGTCCAAGTTTCCGAAATTAAAACTTTTCTGGGCCTCCTCCTCAACATGGGTCTAACTAAAAAGCATGAATTGTGGTCATATTGGTCCACGAACCCAATTCATCACATGCCCATGTTCTCTGCTGCTATGTCCAGGACACGATTTGAGACCATCCTGCGTTTCCTGCACTTTAGTGATAACAGCACCTCCCGTCCCAGAGGCCACCCTGCTTTTGACCGGCTCCACAAAATTTGGCCCCTCATAGACCATTTCAACCTGGAATTTGCAGATTTGTATACCCCTGAGCAAAACATCTGCGTAGATGAGTCCCTGATACATTTTACTGGGCGCCTTGGCTTCAAACAATACATCCCAAGCAAGCGCGCCCGGTATGGGGTCAAATTGTATAAGCTCTGTGAAAGGGCCACAGGCTATACCCACTAATTTTGGATCTATGAGGGAAAAGATCAGACCCTGGAGCCGGTCGGTTGCCCTGACTACCTGGGGAGCAGTGGGAAGACAGTTTGGGACTTGGTGTCACCCTTATTCGGCAAGGGGTACCATCTTTATGTGGACAATTTTTACACAAGTGTGGCCCTCTTTAGGCATTTGTTTCTAGAACGTATTGGCACCTGTGGCACCGCGCGTACTAGTCGCGCGGGCTTCCCCCAATGGCTCGTTACCACCCATCTTGCAAGGGGGCAGAGGGCACTGTGTAACGAAGAACTGCTCGCGGTGAAATGGAGAGACAAGCGTGACGTTTACATGCTCTCCTCCATTCACGCAGACACGACAATCCAAATTGAGCGAGCAACCCGTGTCATTGAAAAGCCCCTCTCAGTCCATGACTATAACCTTCACATGGGAGGGGTGGACTTCAATGACCAGATGTTGGCTCCGTATTTAGTGTCCCGCAGAACCAGACGCTGGTATAAGAAGGTGTCTGTATATTTAATTCAATTGGCTCTGTATAATAGTTTTGTTCTCTACAGTAAGGCTGGGGGAACTGGATCCATCCTCAAATTTCAGGAAGAGATCATCGCAAACCTCCTGTATCCAGGAGGTTCCGTGGCCCCATCCACCAGTGTAGTTAGCCGTCTACACGAGCGACATTTCCCCAGTATCGTTCCTGGTACCTCAAACCGACCGCCACCCCGAAAATTTTTTAGTGTCTGTAGCAGGAGTGGAATAAGGCGTGACACCCGCTATTTCTGTCCTGTATGTCCTGACCACCCTGCCCTATGCTTTGGAGAGTGTTTCCGGAAGTACCACTCACAGGTACACTATTAGCATAGGGATCATCTCACCAGGACAGGCACACAGGGCTATTAGGGCCCATTCACTCACACAGCTGCTGCAAACGTCTCCTTTCACCTGGGACAAAGTACATAACGCACTTCGCCACATCTTTGGGCGATTTGCGCTTTGCACATTGTCCCATGGGGAAGGAGAGGTTTGTTCTATAAAGGTAAAAAAACAAAACAAATAAAAACCACCAGTAAGCAAAAAAGTTAATGTTTAGTTAAAAAAGTTAAAGTTTATGTATTCTGTTCCAAAGTTAATAAAATTATTGCGTTGTGGCCTGGTGTTTTTTTTTTTTTTTTACCTTCCAGGTGGACCAACCGATCTACTAGCTGCAGCACTGATGTGCATTCTGACAGAAGCATTGCGCTGCTGTCAGATTACACGCAAGTCAGTGTATGCGGCGCTGCAAGACGAGATTTCTCCTCTGCAGTAACAGATACGTTTGCCGATGCATACGAGCTGAGGAGGAGGCGGTGTTCCTATGCTTTGGCAAACACTTTGTATATAAAAAAATAAATAAAAAATCCCGGCAATGATTTATTCATCCACATCGATTGATGTGAATGGAGAAATCTGGTTTGCCAGGGCATACGAGCTAAGTGGGTATGGATGTTGGGCGGAGCTCCTATGTCCTGGCAGACGCCTTTCCCCTCCTTTTTTTTTTTTGGCAGAGATTTTTGTCATCCACATTGATCGATGCGAATGAAGAAATCTGTGCCGTCCATTTTTTTATTTCAGCCCAGAGGCTTAACGGAGAAAAAAATCTCATTACCTGTATGCTCAATATAAGGAGAATAGCAGAAACTCCTAATGCTGGCCATACATGTAATGATTGCGGAGACCCTCAAATGCCAGGGCAGTACAAACACCCCACAACTGACCCCATTTTGGAAAGAAGACACCCCAAGGTATTCCGTGAGGGGCATATTGAGTCCATGAAAGATTTAAATTTTTGTCCTAAGTTAGCAGAAAGTGAGACTTTGTGAGAAAAAATAAAATAAATTTCCGCTAACTTTTACCAAAAAAATACATTTCTATGAACTCGCCATGCCCCTCATTGAATACCTTGGGGTGTCTTCTTTCTAAAGTGGGGTCACATGTGGGGTATTTATACTGCCCTGGATTTTTAGGGGCCCTAAAGCGTGAGAAGAAGTCTGGGATCCAAATGTCTAAAAATGCCCTCCTTAAAGGAATTTGGGCACTTTTGCAGCCTAGATGCGCAAAAGTGTCACACATCTGGTATCGCCGTACTGAGGAGAAGCTGGGGAATGTGTTTTGGGGTGTCATTTTACATATACCCATGCTGGGTGAGATAAATATCTTGGTCAAATGCCAACTTTGTATAAAAAAATGGAAAAGTTGTCTTTTGCCAAGATATTTCTCTCACCCAGCATGGTTATATGTGAAATGACACCCCAAAACACATTGCCCAAATTCTCGGCGATACCAGATGTGTGACACTTTTTTGCAGCCTAGGTGGGCAAAGGGACCCACATTCCAAAGTGCACCTTTCGGATTTCACCGGTCATTTTTTACAGATTTCGATTGCAAACTACCTCTCACACATATGGGCCCCTAAATTGCCAGGGCAGTATAACTACCCCACAAGTGACCCCATTTTGGAAAAAAGACACCCCAATGTATTCCGTGAGGGGAATGCCGAGTTCCTAGAATTTTTTATTTTTTGTCGCAAGTTAGTGGAATATGAGACATTGTAAGGAAAAATAAAATATATAAAAAAATCATCATTTTCCGCTAACTTGTGACAAAAAATTAAAAATTCTAGGAACTCGCCATGCCCCTCACGGAATACCTTGGGGTGTCTTCTTTCCAAAATTGGGTCACTTGTGGGGTAGTTATACTGCCCTGGCAATTTAGGGGCCCAAATGTGTGAGAAGTACTTTGCAATCAAAATGTGTAAAAAATGGCCTGCAAAATCCAAAAGGTGCTCTTTGGAATATGTGCCCCTTTGCCCACCTTGGCTGCAAAAAAGTGTCACACATCTGGTATCGCCATACTCAGGAGAAGTTGGGGAATGTGTTTTCTGGTGTCATTTTACATATACCCATGCTGGGTGAGAAAAATATCTTGGTCAAATGCCAACTTTGTATAAAAAAAAATGGAAAAGTTGTCTTTTGCCAAGATATTTCTCTCACCCAGCATGGGTATATGTAAAATGACACCCCAAAACATATTCCCCAACTTCTCCGTACGGCGATACCAGATGTGTCACACTTTTTTGCAGCCTAGGTGGGCAAAGGGACCCACATTCCAAAGTGCACCTTTCGGATTTCGCAGGCAATTTTTTACAGATTTTGATTGCAAAGTACTTCTCACACATATGGGCCCCTAAATTGCCAGGGCAGTATAACTACGCCACAAGTGACCCCATTTTGGAAAGAAGACACCCCAAGGTATTCCGTGAGGGGCATGGCGAGTTCCTAGAATTTTTAATTTTTTGTCGCAAGTTAGTGGAATATGAGACTTTGTAAGGAAAAAAAAAAAAGAAAAAAAATCATCATTTTCCACTAACTTGTGACAAAAAATAAAAAGTTTTATGAACTCACTATGCCCATCAGCGAATACCTTAGGGTGTCTACTTTCCGAAATGGGGTCATTTGTGTGGTTTTTCTACTGTTTGGGCATTGTAGAACCTCAGGAATCATGACAGGTGCTCAGAAAGTCAGAGCTGCTTCAAAAAGCGGAAATTCACATTTTTGTACCATAGTGTGTAAACGCTATAACTTTTACCCAAACCATTTTTTTTTGCCCAAACATATTTTTTTTATCAAAGACATGTAGAACAATAAATTTGGCGAAAAATTTATATATGGATGTCGTTTTTTTTGCAAAATTTGACAGCTGAAAGTGAAAAATGTCATTTTTTTGCAAAAAAATCGTTACATTTTGATTAATAACAAGAAAAGTAAAAATGTCAGCAGCAATAAAATACCACCAAATGAAAGCTCTATTGGTGAGAAGAAAAGGAGGTAAAATTCATTTGGGTGGTAAGTTGCATGACCGAGCGATAAACGGTGAAAGTAGTGTAGTGTAGAAGTATAAAAAGTGGCCTGGTCATGAAGGGGGTTTCAGCTAGCGGGGTTGAAGTGGTTAATGACCAGACCACTTTTTACAATTCTGCACTACACTTCTTTCACGGTTTATTGCTCGGTCATACAACTTACCACCCAAATGAATTTTGCCTCTTTTTCTTCTTACTAATAGAGCTTTCATTTGGTGGCATTTCATTGCTGCTGCCATTTTTACTTTTTTTTTTATATTAATCGAAATGACCACTTTCTGTTGTAATTTTTTTTTTTATGAAAACTACATTTCTATATAAATTTTTCTCTAAATTTATTGTTCTTTGATAAAAAAAATTCAATAAGTGTATATTTATTGGTTTGTGTAAAAGTTATAGCGTATACAAACTATGGTGCAAAAATGTGAATTTACACACTTTGACTTTTGGAGCACCTGTCATGTTTCCTGAGGTTCTACAATGCCCAGACAGTAGAAACACCCCACAAATTACCCCATTTCGGAAAGTAGACACCCTAAGGTATTCGCTGATGGGCATAGTGAGTACATGGAAGTTTTTATTTTTTGTCACAAGTTAGCGGAAATATATATATTTATTTTTTTGAAACATGAAAAAAAAAAAATCTTAGATTTTTCCAATTTTGAAAAAAGCATAATGACAATTAGTATAAATCAGACATTGATTACATACAAAGTCATAAGAGAGTTTAGGGAGGGGAGTGTAGGGAAGTGGGGGGGTTGATAGGGGGGAGGAAGGGAGGTGGTGGGATTGGAGGAAAGGGAAGACGGGGGGAAGGAAAGGGGGGAAGGAAAGGGGGGAGGGGGGGAAGGAGGGGCATAGGGTAACAAAATAATACAGAAGGAAAGAACCAGATACACTGATAGTACCTATTGTAAGAGATACATTGTCACATAAAACATCAGCATTTAGTGGTAATACTTAAAACTAAATTAAGTAAGGTATAGTAACGTAAGGTAACGTAGAGTGGTACATTAGTAAAGGTGTTTCACAGGTATTCAATATATCGCAAGTATGAGATTTACAAAATAATGTAAACAGGCTGCGGAATCTTGTTGAAAGTCAGTTGAAGCTTAGTTATATAGTTAAGGAATTTGCTAGAATAGAATTAGCATGAAAGGTGCTTTTCAGCCAGATTCCCCATTGTTTATAAAAATTTTCATTTTTGAATAGAGCGGAAGCAGCTGCTCCTTCATACCAACAGTTTTCTTCGACTTTTTTTAATAACATCAAGGTTATTAGGGATCTGATTAGATTTCCAATGGGAAGCAATAAGTTGGCATGTTGCAATGCATATATGACCAAAAAACAGTTCTAAAATCGAATGGAATAGACTCAATACCTATAGACAGAAATGCCAATTGTGGTGAATGTGCAATTGGAAACTGAGAGATTTTTGCAAAGATATTGAATGATCTCTGCCACAGAGAATTAATCGGGGGGCATAACCACCAACAAGGAAAGAAGGATCCTTGTGGATGTCCACATTTCCAACATTCAGAGGGTATGTCTGGGAATATTTTGTTGAGTCTTGTCGAATGATAGTACTATCTATATAACATTTTTCTATATGTCTCTAAATGAGAAATGCATCTTGAAATATAAAATATTGCATCAAGTGCGGGTGACCATTGTTCTGTGGATAAAATAATGGAAAGGTCTTGAGACCATTTGGACTTAGTCGCTTGGAGAGGATCTTCTGATGGAATGATAAGAACCTCATATGTTTTAGATATCTCATTTCTGTTAGCGTTGTGGTTTAAGAGCCATCTTGTGAAGGGAATTGAGGATGGGTTTTCATTGTTTCGTTTAGGAGGATGTGTAAAAATGGTGTTATTAATAGCGTGTCTGATCTAAAGATATTTGTAAAAATCTCTTGTAGAGATACCGTAAGAATGTGAAAGTTCCGAAAAGGGTTTAGGGATGTTGTTTGTAAGGAGATCCTTAATATAGCATAGACCTTTCTCTTTCCAAGCTGAGATATCTAAATCTGGGATATAGGATTCTAGTATTGAAATGTTGTAATCTTGGAGGGGTAAGACGAATAGTTGGCGTTTGTTAGCAACAACGTCCCAGACGTTAAAGATAGCTTTGATAGTGGCCAGGTTGCTATAGGGGGAAAACTTGAAAAGGGACATAGCTGTAAGAAGGTCTTTTAGAGAATATTTTTTAAGAGAATATTTTTTCTATGCAAGACCATTTTCTATGTTGGTCATTATGCCATAGGTGTTTAAGTTGATCTAGAATTGTAGCTCTATAATATTGTATGATTGAGGGGCAGCTTAAACCACCATCTCTTTTGGGAAGGTAGAGTATATCTGCTTTTATTCTGTGATATTTGCCTCCCCATATAAAATGTAAGATGGATTTTTGCAGATCTTTGAGATATTTGATAGGTATTGGAATAGGTAGGCTTCTAAAATAATATAATATCTTGAGCAAAATTTTCATTTTTACAACCGCGATTTTGCCTAGCCAGGAAATGCCTTGTGTTTTGAAGCTAGACAGTTTAGACTTGACTTCTTGAAATAGTGGGATATTGTTAAGAGTGAATGTTTCGCTGGGGATTGCTGTGAGGTTAATTCCTAGGTAGGGTATTGATTTTTTTAACCCAGTTAAATTGGAAGGTTAATTTTAGGGACTTTACAATTTTCTCCTGAATTTCCAAGTTTAGGATCTGGGATTTTGTGGTATTAATTTTGTAATAGGATGCCTTTGAAAAGGATGAGAGTATATTGCAGGTGTGAGGGAGAGAGGTAGCTGGATTAGATAATAATAAGAGGACATCATCCGCGAATAGGCCTATGCGGTGATCTTTTTCTGAAGTTGTAATACCAGAAATGTGTGGGGATGATCTAATATGAGTAGCAAGTGGTTCCATTATTAGGGAGAAAATTAAGGGGGAAAGGGGACATCATTGTCTAGTGCCGTTTGAGATGGGAAATAGGTGGGATTTGAATCCAGAGGAGTAAACAAAAGCTTGGGGCGAGGAGTATAAGTTTAATATGCCAGATAAAGAAGGGCCATTATATTCAGAAATCCCCAGTGAACCCTATCGAACGCCTTCTCCGCATCCAATGAAAGGAGCATGGAAGGCGTTCGACGGGTATGGGCTATTTCAATCAAGTCCAGAAAACGTCTTGTCCCGTCTGATGTTTGTTGGTGTTTGACAAAGCCTACCTGGTCGGAATCTATCAGACTAGGTAAAATGTCTGCCAGACGATTAGCTAAAATTTTGGAAAATAATTTTAGATCAGTATTTAAGAGAGATATTGGTCTAACATTAGCTGGTGTAGTGGGGGCCTTTCTAGGTTTTGGCAAGGTAATTTTTATTGCTTGGAGCATTTCTGTGGGAATACCTTTGTCGTGCATCATATGTTTAAAGCAAGACAGTAAATGGGGAGTTAAGATATGGGAGAAGGATTTATAATATTCATTAATAAAACCGTCTGGACCCGGGGATTTATTTATTTTAAGAGTCAAAATTGTATCAAGTATTTCTTGTGAAGAAATGGGTTTGTTTAGAAAAGCAAGTTGTTCTGGGGATAAAGTGGGGAGTGAAATGTTATTTAACAATAAGTTGATATCTTTTTCGGTTGGTTGGTGAGAGTTTGGGTCATACTTTAAGTTATAAAGGGAATGGTAATATTTAGCAAATTCCTCGGCAATTTTAAGGGGGTTTATTATTTCGTTTTTGTTAGCGGACCATAAGAAGGGAATTCGGGCATTCGCTGCTTTGTTTTTAAGTTTATTGGCTAGCATTTTAGATGCTCTGTTTCCTTGTCTATAAAATTGTGCTTTAGATTGTCTAAGGTGCCTTTCAAAGTTATTTTGCATCAGGAGATATATTTCATGTCTAGTGTTAATAATTTTTTTGAGAGATATGGGAAGTTGGGGATTTATGGTTTTCTTTTTCCAAGACTCTTAGTTTGTTGTGTAGTTCTTCTATCTTTAGTAATCTTTTCTTTTTTTCTTCTGAAGAATATTTAATAAAGAGACCTCTGATTACCGCTTTGTGAGCGCACCATAGTGTTGTTGGGTTGATCTCTGGGTTAGTATTGAGTTGGAAATATTCTGTTATTGCCTTTGATATTAATTCTTTATAAAGGTTATTCAGCCTCCATGGGGAGGAGTGTTTGAGGTTAAACGTCTCTTGAATGGAGATTGTGATAGGGGCATGATCAGACCAAGTAATCAGGTCTATCTTGGAGTCCCCCACTTTTTGAAGTAGCCATTTATCAACCAAAAAGAAATCTATCCGGAAATATGAATTGTGTGGGTTTGAAAAAAAGGAGTAGTCTGTTTTTGAGGCATGCAGTGACCTCCATGCGTCAAAAAGTTCTTCCTTGTGACATAGATCTTTAAGTTTATAGTTGTCTTTTTTACTTACAGGAGTAGATTTGTCAATACGAGGGTCCATTACCAGGTTAAATTCTCCACAGATGATGATAGAACCTTTCTTTTGGCCCGAAACGGACTCCACGACAGACCTGATAAAACTTACAGTTCTAGAGTTAGGTGCATATAAAGATACTATAGTATAAGGTGAGTTATTGATCAGACAAGTAATGATGATATATCTGCCCATAGGGTCTATGTCAAGAGATAAAGTTTGAAAGGCAATGGACTTTTTGATAGCGATTAAAACACCCCTTTTCTTTTTGAAGGCGTGTGAGAATATGATGGTGGGGAAATCCTTGTGGCTAATTCTGAAGCTGTCTGCTTCGTTTAAATGCGTTTCTTGGATGCAAAATATATCACATTCCAGTCTGTGGGCTTCCTTCCATAAAAAAGAGTGCTTAGCTGGGCTGTTAAGGCCCTTAACATTTAAGGAGGCAATTTGCAGAACCATAATGCATTGGAGGAGAGAAGTGCGCAGAGGGGATATGATATAGAATATACATGTAATGGTGAAAGAATCCGTAAATTACCAATATACCACAAACAAGTAGTTTCAAACATAACATTAAAATAAAGTAAAACCCCCAAAAAAAAAATGTATAAGTGAAATAGTAAAGTCCGGTTCTAAGTGAACCAATGCGACCCCAAGTCGCTAACATGACATGGGAGGTGGTGGTGAAAATTAGAATGATAATCTACTTCTAACATTTCCGAACCAGTCTAAATGTTATTTTAAATCAGACTGATAGCAGAATAGTTATCTTGGTACTAGCCTAGATTAAGGAGTTACTTATTTTAGAGAATTATTGGCTTTAGGAGAGCCTACTACTGTACATTCATGAGCAAGAGTGTGATGTTTTTTTCTTTGGAGGACTCTTTGGTTCTTCTGAATCCTTGACAAGGGCATTCTTAGATAGGAAGTTCATAGCCTCTTTAGGAGAGATTAACACCGCAGTGCGTCCATTGTAGTGAACTATGAGTTTGACTGGGAAACCCCACTTGTAAAGAATTTTTTGCTCCCTTAGGATTTGTGTAATTTTAGTGAATTCCCTGCGTCTGGCTAGGGTAGCAGGAGAAAGATCTGTGTAAAGTGAGATTTCTTGAAATCTTTCAGGAAGGTCCGGCTTTTTGGCTGCAGCTTTAAGGATTGAGTCCTTGATGTGGTAGTAATGGATCGTTGCTATAGTATCCCTGGGCAGGGGAGCTGGGATAGCTTTAGGTTTGGGAAGTCTATGGACTCTGTCTATTAGTAGGTCTGTATTAGAGGCTTAAGGTAGCAGAGCTGAGAACAGGTTGATCAAGTAATCCTGCAGTTGTTCATCCTGCACTGTTTCTGGAATGTTCCTAAATCGGATGTTGTTCCTTCTGGATCTGTCCTCAATGTCTGGCAATTTTAGCTTGATAGCAGCTATGTCATCCTCAGCAGAGTTATGAGCGTCCACAAGGCAGTTGTGAACAGTTGTAAACTCCTCCATTTTTTCCTCTAAATGAGCTGTGCGGTCGCCTATGGCAGTAATGTCTGCTTTTAGTGAAGCGAGAGCTGTTTTAATATCGTTGTTAAATGATGTCTTTAGATCAGACAATAGCTCCTTCATAGCTTCTAAAGTTATAGGGGCCGCATTGGGAGGTTTCCCTGCACCCAAATAATTTGGGTGTACAGGGGATGAGGAAGAGGAGTGCGACTTGCCTTGTGATTTGTCTGATGTACAGGATGGTGAACTGTCAGCTGGTGAGTTGTGGAGGGATCCGAAAGCAGGAGCAGCTTCCTCACGCACAGGGGTTGTGGAATCCCACGAACCGGCGCCATTTTGGAGCGATGTCGGGCTGAAGAAGCTGGTGAGCTTAGCTGGAGTTTCTGGTCTTCTTTTGCCCCTCGGTATCTTGAGCATGACGAAAAAAAGCCTTTCGAAGTTAGGAGTGAGGTCAGGCTAGTAAAATCTTCTGTAGAGTGTTCCTATGAGCCGCTTTTAAGACTGCATGTAGCGGAGCTACAGAGACATGCGTCCGCTCTGGTGCGCTCCAAGTCACGCCCCCGAAAATTATTATTATTCTTTTTTTTTTCTTACAAACTCTCATATTCCACTAACTTGTGACAAAAAATTTAATTTTACATGAACTCACCATACCCCTCACAGAATACCTTGGGGTGTCTTCTTTCCAAAATGGGGTCACTTGTGAGGTATTTATACTGCCCTGGCATTTTAGGGGCCCTAATGCGTGAGAAGTAGTTTGGAATCCAAATGCGTAAAAATGCCCTGTGAAATCCTGAAAGTACGCATTGGAATTTGGGCCCCTTTGCGCATCTTGGCTGCAAAAAAGTGTTACACATGTGGTATCGCCGTACTCAGGAGAAGTAGGGCAATGTGTTTTGGGGTGTCTTTTTACATATACCCATGCTGGTTGAGATAAATATCTCTCTAAAATACAACTCTTCCCATTTTTTTATACAAAGTTGTCACCCAGCATGAGTATATGTAAAAATACACCCCCAAACACATTGCACTACTTCTCCTGAGTACCGCAATACCACACGTGTGACACATTTTTGCAGCCTAGGTGCGCAAAGGGGCCCAGATTCCAATGAGTATCTTTTAGGAGGGCATTTTAAGGCATTTGGATTCTCACTCTTTAGGGCCCCTAAAATGCCAGGGCAGCATAAATACACCACATGTGACCCCATTTTGGAAAGAAGACACCCCAAGGTATTCCGTGAGGGGCATGGTGAGTTGATAGAATTTTTTTTATTTTTTTGGGCACAAGTTAGCGGAAATTTTTTGTTTTTGTTTTTTTCTCACAAAGTCTCCCTTTCTGCTAACTTGTGACAAAAAGTTCAATCTTTCATGGACTCAATATGCCCCTCAGCGAATACCTTGGGGTGTCTACTTTCCGAAATGGGGTCATTTGTGGGGTGTGTTTACTGTTCTGGCATTTTGGGTGGGGCTAAATTGTGAGCAACCCTGTAAAGCCTAAAGGTACTCGTTGGACTTTTGGCCCATTTACGCACCTCGGCTGCAAAAAAATGTCACACATGTGGTATCGCCGTACTCAGGAGAAGGAAGGCAATGTTTTTTGGGGTGTATTTTTACATATACCCATGCTGGGTGAGAGAAATATCTCTGTCAAATGACAACTTTGCATAAAAAAAATTGCAAAAGTTGTCTTTTAGAGAGATATTTCTATAACTCAGCAAGGGTATATGTAAAAAGACACCCCAAAGCACATTGCGCTACTTCTCCTGAGTACGGCAATACCATATGTGTGACACTTTTTTGCAGCCTAGGTGCGCAAAGGGGCCCAAATTCCAATTAACCTTTTAGGAGGGCATTTTTAGGCATTTGGATTCCAGACTTCTTCTCACGCTTTAGGGCCCCTAAAATGCCAGGGCAGTATAAATACCCCACAAGTAACCCCAGTTTGGAAAGAAGATACCCCAAGGTATTCCGTGAGGGGCATGGCGAGTTCCTAGAATATTTTTTTGGGGCATAAGTTAGCGGAAAATGATTTTGTAAGAGAAAAAAAAAATTCCGCTAACTTGTGTCTAAAAAAATATATTCTAGGAACTCGCCATGCCCCTCATGGAATACCTTGGGGTGTCTTCTTTCCAAATTGGGGTCACTTATGGAAAAACACTTTAAAAATTTAAACAGAACTCTGCTTCGGTTTAGAGGTTCTAGATGGGACCGAAGCAGAGTTCGGTTTCAAGTTTTAAAGTGTTTTTCCACTTTAAAAATCAACTACCTGAGTTATTCAATGGAGTCTCGTGCAACTTCATGAATAACTAACTTCGGCTCCTCGGAGCCCATACATTTTAAGACTGTACGTAGACTAATCACTGTACAGTATTCATACTACCCTGGCATTTTAGGGGCCCTAAAGCGGGAGAAGAAGTCTGGAATCAAAATGTCAAAAAAAAATTACGCATTTTGATTCCGTGAGGGGTATGGTGAGTTCATGTGAGATTTTATTTTTTGTCACAAGTTAGTGGAATATGAGACTTTGTAAGAAAAAAACAAAACAAAAAAATCTCCGCTAACTTGTGCAAAAAAAATAAAAAATCTATGAACTCGCCATGCCCCTTAAAAGTGATCTTTATAGCGCTGCAGCGATTTTACAGTGTTTTTACAGTGATCAGAAAAAAAAAATTCTGTCACTGCGGTGGGGCGGACTGAACGCAGGTGTGCGCACAAGATCAGGCCTGATTGGGCAAATACTGCGTTTTTTGTAGAGCCTATAGAACATGTCCTATTCTTATCCGCAATTGCAGACAAGAAAAGGCATTTTCTATATAGTTCTGGCAATGTGCGGATCCGCAAAATGCGGAAAGCACATTGCCGGTGTCCGTGTTTTGCAGATGGATACGCAAAACACATATGGACATCTGAATGGAGCCTTACAGGGGGGTGATCAATGACAGGGGGGTGATCAGGGGTTAATAAGGGGTTAATAAGTGACGGGGGTGTAGTGTAGTGTAGTGTAGTGCTTGGTGCTACTTATTACAGAGCTGTCTTTGTCCTCTGGTGGTTGATCCAAGCAAAAGAGACCACCAGAGGACCATTTAGCAGGTATATCAGACGCTGTTAACAAAATCGCATCTACAGCCTGCCAGTGAATGATCGCCGCTGGCAGGCTGTAGATCTGCTGGTTTACCTTCAGTTCCTGTGAACGCGCGCTCCTGTGTGCCCACGTTCACTGGAAATATTACCTCTCGCGAGATGATGCGGCGGCGCGTCCGGGAGGAACAACAGGGCCACCGCCAGGACGCAATCCTGTGTGCGGCTGTCCTCAGAAGGTTAAACGCCCCTCCCACATACAATATTAAACGTCCCCCCCGCATACAACATTACACAAACCCGCTGCATACAATATTACACAACCCCCCCAAAAATACAATCCCACATGTCAGCCCCCCATCCCACATGGCAGCCCCCATCATACAATCTCACACTGTAGTTCCCCCCATGCTACATGGCAGCCCCCCATCATACAATCCCACACAGCAGACCCCCAATCATAAAATCTCACACCGTAATCCCCCATCCCACATGGCAACCCCCCCATCATACAATCTGACACCGTAGTCCCCCCATCCCACATGGCAGCCCCCCCATCATACAATCTCACACCATAGTCCCCCCATCCTACATGGCAGCCCCCCATCATACAATCCCACACAGCAGCCCCACATCATACAATCTCACACCGTAGTCCCCCCCATCCCACATTGCAAGCCCCACATGGCAGTACCCATAATACAATCCCACACAGCAGCCCCCCATCATACAATCTCACACCGTAGTCCCCCCATCCCACATGGCAGCCCCCCCATTATACTATCTCACACCGTAGTCCCCCCAATCCCACATTGTAGCCCCCATCATGCAATCCCACACCGTAGTCCCCCCCATCCCACATGGCAGCCCTCCATCACACAATCCCACACCGTAGTCCCCCCTATCCCACATGGCAGCCCCCATCATACAATCCCACACAGCAGCCCCCCATCATACAATCCCACACCATAGTCCCCCCATACCACATGGCAGCCCCATCATACAATCCCACACCGTAGTCCCCCCTATCCCACATGGCAGCCCCCCCATCATGCAATCCCACACAGCAGCCCCCCATCATACAATCCCACACCATAGTGCCCCCCATCCCACATGGCAGCCCCATCATACAATCCCACACAGCAGCCCCCATCATACAATCTCACACCGTAGTCCCCCCCCCATCCTACATGGCAGCCCCCCATCATACAATCCCACACCATAATCCCCCCATCCCACATGGCAGCCCCCCATCATACAATCCCACACTGTAGTCCCCCTATCCCACATGGCAGCCCCCCATCATACAATCCCACACAGCAGCCCCACATCATACAATCTCACACCGTAGTCCCCCCCATCCCACATTGCAAGCCCCACATGGCAGTTCCCATAATACAATCCCACACAGCAGCCCCCCATCATACAATCTCACACCGTAGTCCCCCCATCCCACATGGCAGCCCCCCCATTATACTATCTCACACCGTAGTCCCCCCAATCCCACATTGTAGCCCCCATCATGCAATCCCACACCGTAGTCCCCCCCCATCCCACATGGCAGCCCTCCATCATACAATCCCACACCGTAGTCCCCCCTATCCCACATGGCAGCCCCCATCATACAATCCCACACAGCAGCCCCCCATCATACAATCCCACACCATAGTCCCCCCATACCACATGGCAGCCCCATCATACAATCCCACACCGTAGTCCCCCCTATCCCACATGGCAGCCCCCCCATCATGCAATCCCACACAGCAGCCCCCCATCATACAATCCCACACCATAGCGCCCCCCATCCCACATGGCAGCCCCATCATACAATCCCACACAGCAGCCCCCATCATACAATCTCACACCGTAGTCCCCCCCCATCCTACATGGCAGCCCCCCATCATACAATCCCACACCATAATCCCCCATCCCACATGGCAGCCCCCCATCATACAATCCCACACCGTAGTCCCCCTATCCCACATGGCAGCCCCCCATCATACAATCTCACACTATAGTCCCCCCTATCCCACATGGCAGCCCCCCATCATACAATCCCACACAGCAGCCCCCCATCATACAATCTCACACTGTATTCCCCCCATCCCACATGGCAACCCCCCATTATACTATCTCACACCGTAGTCCCCCCAATCCCACATTGCAGCTCCCATCATGCAATCCCACACCGTAGTACCCCCATCCCACATGGCAGCCCCCCATCATACAATCCCACACAGTAGTCCCCCCTATCCCACATGGCAGCCCCCCCTCATACAATCCCACACAGCAGCCCCCCATCATACAATCTCACACCGAATTCCCCCCATCCCACATGGCAGCCCCCATCATACAATCTTACACCATATTCCCCCCTATCCCACATGGCAGCCCCCCCTCATACAATCCCACACAGCAGCCCCCCATCATACAATCTCACACCGAATTCCCCCCATCCCACATGGCAGCCCCCATCATACAATCTCACACCATATTCCCCCCCATCTCACATGGCAGCCCCATCATACAATCCCATACCGTAGTTCCCCCATCCCACATGGCAGCCCCCCAATCATACAATCCCACACCGTAGTCCCCCCTATCCTACATGGCAGACCCCCCATCGTACAATCCCACACAGCAGCCCCCCATCATACAATCCCACACAGCAGCCCCATCATACAATCTCACACCGTATTCCCCCCATCCCACATGGCAGCCCCCCATTATACTATCTCACACCGTAGTCCCCCCAATGCCACATTGCAGCCCCCCATCATACAATCCCACACCATAGTCCCCCCCATCCTACATGGCAGCCCCCATCATACAATCCCACACCATAGTCCCCCCATCCCACATGGCAGCCCCATCATACAATCCCACACCGTAGTCCCCCCTATCCCACATGGCAGCCCCCCATCATGCAATCCCACACGGCAGCCCCCATCATACAATCCCACACCATAGTGCCCCCGATCCCACATGGCAGCCCCATCATACATTCCCACACAGCAGCCCCCATCATACAATCTCACACCGTAGTCCCCCCATACCACATGGCAGCCCCCATCATACAATCCCACACCATAATCCCCCATCCCACATGGCAGCCCCCCATCATACAATCCCACACCATAGTCCCCCTATCCCACATGGCAGCCCCCCATCATACCATCCCACACAGCAGCCCCCCCATCATACAATCTCACAATGTATTCCCCCCATCCCACATGGCAGCCCCCATCATACAATCTCACACTATAGTCCCCCCTATCCCACATGGCAGCCCCATCATACAATCCCACACGGTAGTCCCCCCTATCCCACATGGCAGCCCCCATCATACAATCCCACACAGCAGCCCCCATCATACAATCTCACACCGTAGTTCCCCCATCCCACATGGCAGCCCCCCATCATACAATCTCACACCGTAGTCCCCCATCCCACATGGCAGCCCCCATCATACATTCCCACACCGTAATCCCCCCCATCCCACATGGCAGCCCCCCATCAAACAATCCCACACCGTAATCCCCCCATCCCACATGGCAGCCCCCCATCATACAATCCCACACAGCAGCCCCCATCATACAATCCCACACCATAGTCCACCTCATCCCACATGGCAGCCCCCATCATACAATCCCACACAGCAGCCCCCCATCATACAATCTCACACCGTATTCCCCCCATCCCACATGGCAGCCCCCCCATCATACAATCTCACACCGTAGTGCCCCCATCCCACATGGCAGCCCCCATCATACAATCCCACACCGTAATTCCCCCCCATCCCACATGGCAGCCCCCCATCATACAATCCCACACCGTAGTCCCCCCATCCCACATGGCAGCCCCCCATCATACAATCCCACACAGCAGCCCCCATCATACAATCCCACACCATAGTCCCCCCCATCCCACATGGCAGCCCCATCATACAATCCCACACAGCAGCCCCCATCATACAATCTCACACCGTAGTCCCCCATCCCACATGGCAGCCCCCCATCATGCAATCCCACACTGCAGTCCCCCCATCCCACATGGCAGCTCCCCATCATACAATCCCACACTGTAATACCCCCCATCCCACATGGCAGCCCCCCCATCATACAATCCCACACAGCAGCCCCCCATCATACAATCTCAAACGGTATTCCCCCCATCCCACATGGTAGAACCCCTGTCATACAATCTCAAACCGTAGTCCCCCATCTCACATGGCAGCCCCCCATCATACGATCCCACACCATAGTCCCCCCATTATACAATCCCACACAGCAGCACCCCATCATACAATCTCACACCATAGTACCCCCCATCCCACATGGCAGCCCCCCATCATACAATCCCCCCCATAGTCCCCCATCATACAATCCCACACAGCAGCCCCCATCATACAATCCCACACCGTAGTCCCCCATCTCACATGGCAGCCCCCCATCATACAATCCCCCCATAGTCCCCCCATCATACAATCCCACACAGCAGCACCCCATCATACAATCTCACACCATAGTCCCCCCCATCCCACATGGCAGCCCCCATCATAGAATCCACCCCCCTTAGTCCCCCCATCATACAATCCCACACAGCAGCCCCCATCATACAATCTCATACCATAGTCCCCCCCATCCCACATGGCAGCCCCCCATCAAACAATCCCACACTGTAGTCCCCCCATCCGACATGGTAGCCCCCCATCATACAATCCCACACCATAGTCCCCCCCATCATACAATCCCACACCGTAGTCCCCCCCATCCTACATGGCAGCTTCCAATCATACAATCCCACACCATAGTCCCCCCATCATACAATCTCACACAGCAGCCCCCCATGATACAATCTCACACCGTAGTCCCCCCATCCCACATGGCAGCCCCCCATCATACAATCCCACACGGCAGTCCCCCCTCACACCTCATAGAATTGTTAGCCCCCTCCACAGGCTTCACATTTACCTCTCAGGCAGACACTATCCCCTGTCAGTGCTAAGACGCTGGTGCGCAGATGTAATGGTAGCACAGTAATAGAAGGGTGCTCTGGCTGCCAACCCACGTGACCTAAAAATGTCACGTGATAGGCTAAAATTATGTAAAACACATTCCTATAATCAGCTAAGGCTGCTGGTGATGCAGTGTGAGAATATATAAAATATGCACAAGTGCTAGTGAAGTACAATGAGGTTTCACATGGTACTAATATGTAGTGACTATGATTACTATAGAAGCTGATGTCACTCTATGATATTATACTGCAGTATTGATTTACTGTGATGCAGATTAAATAATCCAAGTGCAACTCTCATGTTAATGGTTTAATATCTCTTATAGGAAAGTTATACCTGTTATTGAGAAAGTATTATTGAATATAGAGATGTGTATTAATATGGGAGGACAGGATTTACTGCTACATTTCCTGTATCCCCATACTAAAGGTCATGTGTTTGTTTATTCCAGAACATGTTCAATAAAATCACTTCTGTTTTAACCCAGCCCGCTCCCTTCGCACATTGGAATTATTGACCATACTTTCAGCATATGTGCAACACTAGAGGCTGCTTAAAAGCTGATTGTAACGAGGGCTTCACTGATGTGATATTAATAATTTATCCTGAGGACAGGACAGTAAAATCTAAGTGCAAAAACAACCCTTTAAGGACCTTTAATTAAAAACACTTGATTTCCTTCATTAATAAGTGAATTGCCATAAACAAGCCAACAACTTTATTAATTGGTCGGCTGAAAATTGTACTCCCCCAAAAATATATATATGTACAGCAGGCTGGATCCCAGCCTGCATTTGTGGGAGGGGCATAGGGTATTTACCTGCTGAACGGTCTCTCCAGGCTCGTCGGCATTCGTGGTTCATGACGTCATTTTCCCACGACTTCCGATACCGGCTTCTCCAGCGCGAGCGATGCAGCGGCGGCACGCACTCTCCTACAGGGCTACTTCGGTAAATTAA
This sequence comes from Bufo gargarizans, assembly GCF_014858855.1. Taxonomy (NCBI): domain Eukaryota; kingdom Metazoa; phylum Chordata; class Amphibia; order Anura; family Bufonidae; genus Bufo; species Bufo gargarizans. The sequence continues at coordinate 259,340,033 of NC_058084.1, forward strand.
ACCCGGTCCGATCGATCCTTCAACTGACTGGTATCACGGGCGGCTTCCGCCAGCCGCACTATCCCTGCCGCCTTTACCCCCGTTTGCAACGTTCTCACTGCACATTTTTCGTCTGGGACATGAATATAGCGGCTCCAATGCTGCTTGGTTCCCTGATAAGTCCATGGATGCCCGTCGTGCCACCTAACTTCCCCTGTTCTCTTTGCTTAACCACTTCCCATCTGGGCCATTTGCCCCCTTCCTGACCAGGCCTAATTTTGCTAAACTGACATATCTCACTTTATGTGGTAATAACTTTGGAATGCCTTTACTTATCTAAGTCATTCAGAGATTGTTTTCTCGTGACACATTGTGCTTCATGATAGTCATAAATTTGAGTCAATATATTTCACCTTTATTTATGAAAAAATCCCAAATTTACCAAAAATCTGGAAAAATTCGCAATTTTCTAAATTTCAATTTCTCTGCTTTTAAAACAGAAAGTGATACCTCATAAAATATTTATTACTTAACATCCCCCATATGTCTACTTTATGTTGGCATCATTTTGGAAATGTCATTTTTTTTTTTTAGGACATTAGAAGGCTTAGAAGTTTAGAAGCAATTCTTACAATTTTTAGGAAAATTGCCAAAACCCACTTTCTAAAGGACCAGTTCAGGTCTGAAGTTACTTTGTGGGGCCTACATAGTGGATACCCCCATAAATGACCCCATTGTAGAAACTACACCTCTCAAGTTACTTAAAACCGATTTTACAAACTTTGTTAACCCTTTAGGTGTTCCATAAGAATTAAAGGAAAATGGAGATTACATTTTCTTATTTCACTTTTTTGGCAGATTTTCCATTTTAATCCAATTTTTTCTTTAACACATCGATGGTTAACAGCCAAACAAAACTCAATATTTATTACCCAGATTCTGCAGTTTACAGAAACACCCCACATGTGGTCATAAACTGCTGTATGGGCACACGGCAGGGCGCAGAAGAAAAGGAACTCCACGTGGTTTTTAGATGCCATGTCCCATTTGAAGCCCCCTGATGCACCCTTATAGTAGAAACTCCCAAGAAGTGATACCATTTTGGAAACTAGGGGATAAGGTGCCAGTTTAATTGCTACTATTTTTGGGTACATATGATTTTTTGATCAGTCATTATAACACTTTATGGGGCAAGGTGACCAAAAAATGGGTTGTTTTAGCACAGTTTCTATTTATATATTTTTACAGCGTTCACCTGAGGGGTTCAGTCAAGTGACATTTTTACGGTGTTCATCTGAGGCGTTAGGTCATGTGATATTTTTATAGAGCTGGTTTTTACAGATGCGGCAATACCTAATATGTATACTTTTTTATTTGTTTCACTTTAACACAATAATAGCATTTTTGAGAACCAAAAAATCATGTTTTAATGTGTCCATGTTCTGAGAGCTATAGTTTTTTTTTATTTTTTGAGAGATTTTCTTATGTAGGGGCTCATTTTTTGCGGGATGAGGTGACTGTTTTATTGGTACCATTTAGTGGGACATACGCATTTTTGATCACTTGGTGTTGCAGTTTTTGTGATGTAAGGTGACAAAAATTGCTTGTTTTTAAATTTTTTTTTTTTTTTTTTTTTACGGTGTTCACCCGAGGGGTTAGGTCATCTGATATTTTTAGAGAGCTGGTTTTTACGGACGCGGCAATACCTAATATGTATACTTTTTTTTATTTGTTTCATTTTAACACAATAATCGCATTTTTAAAACCATAAAAATGATGTTTTAGTGTCTCCATGTTCTAAGAGCTATATTTTTTTTTATTTTTTGAGACATTTTCTTATGTAGGGGCTCATTTTTTGCAGGATGAGGTGACGGTTTTATTCCTACCATTTTGTGGGACATATGCGTTTTTGATCACTTGGTATTGCACTTTTGTGATGTAGGGGTTAGGTCATGTGATTTTTTTTATAGAGCTGTTTTTTACGGACGCGGCAATACCTAATATGTCTATTTTATTTTATTCTTTCTATTTAAAAAAAATAATTTGATTCCTTACTTGGGGAATTTTTTTTTTTTTACATGTGAAACCTTTTTTTTATTTAATTTTTTCAACACTTTACTTTTTTTTATTTTTTTTATTTTACACTTTTCGTCCCCCATAAGGTCATACAAGACCTCTGGGGGATATTTACTTCACTTTTTCTTTTTTTTTTCACTGTTGATTTCTCCTGTAACTGGGGCTGACATAGTAGCCCTAGTTACAGGAAAAATACACCCCCCAGAGAGGCTATACAGCGCAATACAGAGCTGTACAGCCTCAGTGCAGGGCTGATCGAGGTCTGTGAAAGACCTCACATAGCTCCTGCACTCTCCAGTCCCGGCGGTCACATGACCGCCGGGCCGGAACAGGAAGCGCATAGCTCGATGAGCGCTGTGTATGCAGCGATCTAGAAGGCAGGGACACCTGGGCACTGTCCCTGCCTTCTCTAAGGGTTGCCCTGCTGTCACTGACAGCGGGCAACCCAATCAGCAGCTGCACGATTAGCATGCAGCTGCAGTTCCTGAACGGACGTTTTAAAACGCCCATTCAGAAAAAGAGATCCACCTCCCGGACGTTTATATCCTATGGGCGGACGGGAGGTGGTTAAATATCATTCCTGCAACGAGAGGCCTGCCCTGTCAGATGTGCATTTTTCTTTTGATAACATTTAGTATGCGATTAGGCGCAACATAAATGTCTCTCTCAATTAAAGTAATGGTGGGAGGTGCAATAATCATACACAGTCAATGGAGCAGAGCAGGCCCCATTACTGGATTATGGCTGGCAGCTTTGTCTGAGAGATATTATTTTAAGTAACTAGCAGACTCCCCCCTGTGTTTGTTGTGTCCAGGTCCAGCTGCCACACTATTTTCATCATGCACGTCACCGTTTCCTGAGTCGCAGCATCCTCGGATGGCCTGGGTTCCATTTTCCCACCCCGAGGGACCTCCCCCGATCCAAGTGCCATAGATCCAAGGGTCTGGCACAGTGGAGAACCCTCCATTCTGTCATCCACATGCTGTGTCTCATCAAGCAGCACTTACACTGCCACAGGTGTCAGTTGTTTTAAAAAAAAAAGTTTTTTTTACACAGCACTCGTCAGCAGGTGGGTACTTTCCTCGGTCCCCATCACACTTTCATCACTTTTCACACTAGCACTGTCTACTCGTCATGCATAGGCCAGGTTCGGTTCTCCTGTTTTCTGACATACCAGGTCTATCGGGTCCTGTTGCCCAACACGTTCAGGTCTTCTTCGCATCCTGTTGCCTGACACGTTCAGGTTTTCTTCGTGTCCTGTTGCCTGATACGTTCAGGTCTTCTTCGTTTCCTCTTGCCTGATACGTTCAGGTACTCTTCATATCCTATGGCCCCTCTTGTTGTCCTGTTGCCTGATCCGGTCAGGTCTTTTCACTGCTCGTTTGTTCATCTACTAAAGTCACTGTCCATTTGTCTATTCTGCTCGACTCAGGTGGCCCAGGTCATCCCCCCTCCTACTGTCCTGACGCGCTTCATTCTTTCACGGTTCTCATGTCATCTTCTACTGACTGTCACGTCAGTCATGTCATTGTTTTATTTTCCGCCTTGCTCAGGACGGTTCCCTTTACTACCTGCCCTTACCCGGGTCGTGTTTTTCTATGTGCCTGTCACACTCAGTCTCGTGTCTGTCACAGTCATTTCATGTAGTTTTCTTCACCTGTTAATCTCGGGTCCTGTCGCTCTCCGTTGCCCGTTGCGCGCGGGTCATGTGGCCCCACTGCATGCCAGTGGGGTTCTCGTCATCTGGTACGTCCTGGGCCGCGGTCGTGCCACAAGGCCGGACATTTTTTGAGTTGCTTGATACATTCAGGTCACGTTCGTCTTCTACCTGATATGCTCAGAACACGTTTGTTTCACCTGATACGTTCAGGTCATGTCCTTTCCATCGCCTAATACCTTCAGGTCGTACCGCGTTCCTCTGCCCGAAACGCTCAGGTCGTTTGTGTTTTTTTGTTCATCTGATACGTTCAGGTCGTCTTGTGGTCTACTGCCTGACACGCTCAGGTCACGTCATGTCCTCACCTGATACGTCCAGGTCACGTCGTCTTGTCCACCTGTCCCTCGGTCCAGTCTATGTATATCCGCCTGTTCCACTCAACTCAGACCAATACTTCAGGTACGTCTTCTGTCCACTCATCACATCACCTATTGCACAAGGTTCCTTGTCTCGTCAGCACGTTCTCCCCGTCACTCTTTTCAGCACCAACCCTAGGCCGCATCCCTATTCTCCAAGCCCGATCATCCAGCACAGTCTAAACGTTTTCGTGGATTGCCTGACACGCTCAGGTTGTCGTTTCTTTTCTCCTCGTTCAGGTTTTTTAATTGCTCCCTGATCGTCACTCGGTCCATACGTAAGTCTCCTTATCGGAATGTTCTGGGCGCATTCCTTCACACATGTACCAGTTAAGCTTTCTTTCTCACTTACAAATCTTAGGTTCGCAGGGTGTGAGAAGTTTCACCCTCTTTGCGGCCATACCCAGGCTGTTCAACTGCTGGCAGTGATTTTTCATAAAGTTCTGTTCTAATCCATCCTTGGATCCAGGTAAGTAAAAAAAAAAAAATCCAATTTTTGTGCAGAGGGGTTTGTTATTTCACTTCAGGTCCTCCCAACAGGGTCCGGCTCAAATGGTGTGCCCACACTCACAGCAGTACCATGTCCCACGTTTCCGACATAGAAGATTCGATGTCTATTCCAGAATCAGCAATCTCCGAACCAGCCAGCCACGCATCATACAGAAATTGGACTATCCCCAAGTTGATTACAGAACTAAAAAAAAAGGGATCCGCCATTCTGCTTCAGCGCGAAAAGCCGAGCTGTATCGATTGCTTTTACCTGAACCACCCAGGGGCTCCGACGAGCAGGTATCCATGTCCACTATTCAATTATCCCTGACCCAACTACACGCCACCATCAATAATCTAGCATCATCAATTTCTGACATTGATACCAGGCTTCAGGCCATCGAAAACAAGGATTCCACGTCTCCTCCTCCCCCAGAACCCGAAGCTGTTCCTTCCACTTCCCGGTCCACCGCCCCAGGTACAGGTCTCAGCACTCCCGACATCGCCCCCGCTTTCTTCTAACCTTATTTCTACCCACGATACAATGGAGAACAAGACGATTGCCTGCGGTGATGTGTCTGTCGTGCTTAGGTCTAAGGACGCCCGCCTCAATAGGAAACTCTCCATCCCTGAATTCATGCTAACCTTCAGCTCATACCGGGATATCGTGTGCTCCGCGCACCCCCACAGAAGGGAAGAGTTAGACATACATGTATAGAATCACTGAATTAGGTTACAAATACGGCGGTTTTGCTTTTTATGATTATCACCAGTCATTTTCAGCAAAGGCAGCAGCGGCCTTTCTCCGGTATCAGCGCGTCACAAATTGGGCCGTCCTTTATATGGAGCTCTTTTGCAGGCATTTTGTCGACCAGAAAGCCCCAGCATGTTCTAACTGCCAGTCAGTCCTTCATTCATCCGACTGGTGCCCCCACGTCACCACCCTCCTCCCTTCCAGGCCAACCACCAACACTGGAGCGCAAAAACCCAACCCATTCACGGATAAACTTGGGCGTCCCATCACCTTCCTAGGCAAAAATCAAATTTGCAATAATTTCAATTTAGGCTTCTGCAGTTATGATAAATGCAAAGCGCTACATATTTGCTCCATCTGTCTTAGGGCCCACCCCCAGTCCTCCTGTTCCCAGCGAACGGCCAAACGCTAGCCGACATCAACATCGACCTATTACCCTCCCTTCTCCAAGACCACCATGACCCTGATTTTGTCCTGTTCCTTAAGAATGGTTTTTCCGAGGATTTTCACACAGGGCTAGTCACCCTTCCGCAGGGCACTTGGGAATGCTCCAACCTCCTATCATCCTTGGCAGATCCTGTGTCAGTTGACGAACTGTTGAATGCAGAATTACGGAAAGGCTTCATGATTGGCCTATTTTCTGAATCTCCCTTCCTCGTGCACCGTGTTAGTCCCATAGGCTTAGTATAAAAAAAAAATCTTCAAATAAAAAAAGACTAATTTATGATTTGTCTGCTCCTCATGCATCCAGCACTCCTAGTCTCAATTCTCTGGTCCCGTCAGAAGAGTACTCCATGCAGTACTCTTCTTTGGACGAAGCCATACAGCTAATCCTACAGGTCGGAGCAGAAGCTTGGTTGTCAAAGGCAGACATTTCGGATGCCTTTAAGCTGCTACCAATCCTGCCACACCTGTGGAAGTTTTATGGCATTAAATGGAAAGAGATATGGATGGTGTAGAAAGGACAAAAGAAGAAAGGCCCTTCACACCCGTGAAGAAAAGTTTGAAACACGTATCAGGCGCCAAATCACTCAGTCAATAGTCGTGATATAAATGCAGATGGATTCTTATTAGTATATAAGATGTAGATAAGACCTTCACCGGGGTCTGTGTGATGTTAGAGGTCATAAAATAGTGATAATAATAAAATTAAGGGTAAGAATAAAATCAAGGATAAGAATAAAATCAAATCCACTCACTTCACGGGGGGGGCAGTCACCAGGATAAACACAATACACCTGGGACTATTTTTCCCCCCCAGCCAGGATCGTATGTACAGAGGTAAATAATTGAACGCCGCCTACACATGTGGCTTCTGGTCAATCATTTTATTAATACAAGGCTCAACGCGTTTCGAGGGTCTGAGGCCCTCTTCTTCAGGAGAAATAAATACATTAATTTAGTTTTAACAGAAAAAATATATATATATGAACAGATATAAAATGAAATAAAATATATAGAAAAACATTTTTTATATATAGAAATATTTTATGGGTGTATGTATGTGTAACGCTGTGTATACGCATACTTCAATGCATACACACATAGTCACACAATCGCACCCACAGAAAAGGGGGATTTTATCTCAGATTTTTCATTGGGTGCATGGATCATAGAACATAGAAATATGTATGTATTATAGATCAGGTCTATTCAGAGTTTATGAGTGAATATACCCAACAAAGAAGGAATGAATGGGACCTTGAAAAAAATTTTTGCAATATGATGTAATGTAATAAAATAATGAACAATAATATCAATATAAAAATATATTCGTATATAGAGTATAAAATAATGGACACATGTTAGCTGTCCAACCAAGAGACACATATACACATATAAAAAATCTACATAGAGAAAACCTAAAAAGAAGAAGACATATATGTCCATAGCAATGAGTCCAAAAAGAATTAAGTTGATCCATACCTTCAGGAGTGCTTTGGTGGATTCCAAGACCAGTCAGGAGTCATTAGGATGAGTTGTTCTAGTGAGGTATTTATAGTTTGCACGTGTAGTCTATAGAACCTCCCACTTCCTGTCTGCATGGATCAAATCAAGTCTCCCTCCAGAGTTATCTAATTCATATGTTTCATATATTCCCTAATGTCTCCTGCTACAAGCGCATAGTGGTCCCTAGTCTTATTGTTTTAAATGTAGAAGACATTACCTTAGAAGACGAACTAAGTATTCCTAATCGCGATGCGTTCCACTGTGGAACGCACCGCCATTTACTTCCGGTTGTTTGATGATAATATAGGGAATCGGTTTGAAAGATTAGTGTATGAATGAAGATCTTATTATGGGTAGTAGACAGGGAAAGGGGAAGGGGGAAAGATGGGTCCCCTCTGGTTTGATTTTTTGGCTTAACATTTTACCCACGGTTGGTGCATCGGTAACATCTATGTTAGCGATGCGTTCCACTGTGGAACGCACCGCCATCTTCTTCCGGTTTCCAGGCAGGGTAAGGGGAAGAGGGGCCGGCGTCTGATTGGTGGGTGGATAAACACGCAATGCGTGTCACCTTGGGACGCAAACCCCTTCTTAAATATCTGTATAGTACAGAAGTCCTTTTTAATATAGTGGAATCTAACTTAATTAGGTGAAAATGGGAAAAAAAAGGGGATCAAAAAGATACCCAGATGAACATTAAATATGGAAATTATGGTCTTACTATGAAGGAGTATTGTGAATCAAAGATGAATTTAAATTAAGTTATAATTACTTTGGGAAGGGGGGGGGGGAAAGAATGGAGAAATTGGACGGCAATGGTGCTGGTGAACATGTGTATAGACACATTAATAGATAATACATTCATATGTGCAATGTATCTATGGATGAGCCACAGATGTATAAACTATATATACCGTAAAAGAATATGGAATAAAAAATATTTATTATGTTTCAGAAGTAGTTTTTAATAGTTCGCATACTCCAGGGATTCATTTAAACCGAATGGTATTAAAGTGTTGAGGCAGAAAATCCAATACATCTCCCTGCGACATAGAGACTGGTAGGACTTCATGTCCTTTTCTAGTAATGTGACTGTTAAACCGGATGGGTCTCCCTCATGGAACATCGCAAAATGCCTGGATACACTATGGGTTGTAATCTTTCTTGTAATGTTCGACCTATGTTCGTTCATCCTTTCGCGTGCTGATTGGATGGTGCGTCCTACATAGAAAAGGTTGCAAGGACAACGTAGAAGATAGATGACATTAGTTGACCCGCAATCTAACCTGTGTCTGATGTTAAAAATTTCATTATTGGAAGGAATGGTAACTTCTTTCTTTCCGTTTGTTAGCATATTGCAGCATTTGCATCTTTTTTTGTTGCATTTGAAATTTCCATGGAGTTTTTGGGGAATTTTTTCGATAGTTTTTTTATATTGGGAGGAGTTTTCCTCTATTTTTGGGCAAGAAGGGGCTAGTAGGTTCTTCAGGGTTTTTGCCCTTCTGAATATAAGAATCGGTTTCGGGGGGATTAGTTTGCCCAATATAGGGTCTTTTAATAAAATTGGCCAATTCTTTACTAGGGTTTGCCTAATCAGAGAGTGTTGTGAATTATAACGAGTTATCAGACTTGAATTATAATTCACAACACTCTCTGATTAGGCAAACCCTAGTAAAGAATTGGCCAATTTTATTAAAAGACCCTATATTGGGCAAACTAATCCCCCCGAAACCGATTCTTATATTCAGAAGGGCAAAAACCCTGAAGAACCTACTAGCCCCTTCTTGCCCAAAAATAGAGGAAAACTCCTCCCAATATAAAAAAACTATCGAAAAAATTCCCCAAAAACTCCATGGAAATTTCAAATGCAACAAAAAAAGATGCAAATGCTGCAATATGCTAACAAACGGAAAGAAAGAAGTTACCATTCCTTCCAATAATGAAATTTTTAACATCAGACACAGGTTAGATTGCGGGTCAACTAATGTCATCTATCTTCTACGTTGTCCTTGCAACCTTTTCTATGTAGGACGCACCATCCAATCAGCACGCGAAAGGATGAACGAACATAGGTCGAACATTACAAGAAAGATTACAACCCATAGTGTATCCAGGCATTTTGCGATGTTCCATGAGGGAGACCCATCCGGTTTAACAGTCACATTACTAGAAAAGGACATGAAGTCCTACCAGTCTCTATGTCGCAGGGAGATGTATTGGATTTTCTGCCTCAACACTTTAATACCATTCGGTTTAAATGAATCCCTGGAGTATGCGAACTATTAAAAACTACTTCTGAAACATAATAAATATTTTTTATTCCATATTCTTTTACGGTATATATAGTTTATACATCTGTGGCTCATCCATAGATACATTGCACATATGAATGTATTATCTATTAATGTGTCTATACACATGTTCACCAGCACCATTGCCGTCCAATTTCTCCATTCTTTCCCCCCCCCCCTTCCCAAAGTAATTATAACTTAATTTAAATTCATCTTTGATTCACAATACTCCTTCATAGTAAGACCATAATTTCCATATTTAATGTTCATCTGGGTATCTTTTTGATCCCCTTTTTTTTCCCATTTTCACCTAATTAAGTTAGATTCCACTATATTAAAAAGGACTTCTGTACTATACAGATATTTAAGAAGGGGTTTGCGTCCCAAGGTGACACGCATTGCGTGTTTATCCACCCACCAATCAGACGCCGGCCCCTCTTCCCCTTACCCTGCCTGGAAACCGGAAGAAGATGGCGGTGCGTTCCACAGTGGAACGCATCGCTAACATAGATGTTACCGATGCACCAACCGTGGGTAAAATGTTAAGCCAAAAAATCAAACCAGAGGGGACCCATCTTTCCCCCTTCCCCTTTCCCTGTCTACTACCCATAATAAGATCTTCATTCATACACTAATCTTTCAAACCGATTCCCTATATTATCATCAAACAACCGGAAGTAAATGGCGGTGCGTTCCACAGTGGAACGCATCGCGATTAGGAATACTTAGTTCGTCTTCTAAGGTAATGTCTTCTACATTTAAAACAATAAGACTAGGGACCACTATGCGCTTGTAGCAGGAGACATTAGGGAATATATGAAACATATGAATTAGATAACTCTGGAGGGAGACTTGATTTGATCCATGCAGACAGGAAGTGGGAGGTTCTATAGACTACACGTGCAAACTATAAATACCTCACTAGAACAACTCATCCTAATGACTCCTGACTGGTCTTGGAATCCACCAAAGCACTCCTGAAGGTATGGATCAACTTAATTCTTTTTGGACTCATTGCTATGGACATATATGTCTTCTTCTTCTTTTTAGGTTTTCTCTATGTAGATTTTTTATATGTGTATATGTGTCTCTTGGTTGGACAGCTAACATGTGTCCATTATTTTATACTCTATATACGAATATATTTTTATATTGATATTATTGTTCATTATTTTATTACATTACATCATATTGCAAAAATTTTTTTCAAGGTCCCATTCATTCCTTCTTTGTTGGGTATATTCACTCATAAACTCTGAATAGACCTGATCTATAATACATACATATTTCTATGTTCTATGATCCATGCACCCAATGAAAAATCTGAGATAAAATCCCCCTTTTCTGTGGGTGCGATTGTGTGACTATGTGTGTATGCATTGAAGTATGCGTATACACAGCGTTACACATACATACACCCATAAAATATTTCTATATATAAAAAATGTTTTTCTATATATTTTATTTCATTTTATATCTGTTCATATATATATATTTTTTCTGTTAAAACTAAATTAATGTATTTATTTCTCCTGAAGAAGAGGGCCTCAGACCCTCGAAACGCGTTGAGCCTTGTATTAATAAAATGATTGACCAGAAGCCACATGTGTAGGCGGCGTTCAATTATTTACCTCTGTACATACGATCCTGGCTGGGGGGGAAAAATAGTCCCAGGTGTATTGTGTTTATCCTGGTGACTGCCCCCCCCGTGAAGTGAGTGGATTTGATTTTATTCTTATCCTTGATTTTATTCTTACCCTTAATTTTATTATTATCACTATTTTATGACCTCTAACATCACACAGACCCCGGTGAAGGTCTTATCTACATCTTATATACTAATAAGAATCCATCTGCATTTATATCACGACTATTGACTGAGTGATTTGGCGCCTGATACGTGTTTCAAACTTTTCTTCACGGGTGTGAAGGGCCTTTCTTCTTTTGTCCTTTCTACACCATCCATATCTCTTCATAAGTGGACAAGGGCAATCCTTGATCCACTGAAACACTTGAGCTGCCTATCTTGTTCCATAACTTCAGATGAGCATAACTCCTATATTGTTCTGTATAGAACCCTCCTCCGCCCCCTGGCGCCTCTAATAGCCTCTACTCTAGGTACTACTTTTTTTGCGACTCCTGGTGCACGGTTAGACCGGGTAGTTCAAATTGTACCATAATCCTCTTTTTGTATCTCCACATTCTGCATTAAATGGAAAGAACAGTATTATTTTTCCACCCGCTTGACGTTCGGATCAAAGAGCAGCCCCTGGCTCTTTGATCAGTTCGCCCAAGCAATTCACTGGATCCTGGCAAATCATGCCCATTGTCCGAGGGTAATCCATTATTTGGACGATTTTTGCTCATCGAGCAGGCTAATAACGTTCCAGATAGGTTGGATAGCCTACTCAGCCTGTTCAGCAACTTGTAATCACCTTCTTAGGTATCACCCTAGATACCATCAAAATGGAGGCCAGACTTCCCCTGGACAAATTAATCAGGCTCAAGGAATCAGTAGCCAGGTTCGTGGGTACTCGAACAGTGTCAAAGCTGGAACTCCAATCGTTATTGGGGTCTTTCAACTTTGCCGCCAGGATCATGCCGCAGTGCAGATCGTTCATCTCCGGGCTACTTAGACTCCTTCCAACGGCCTCAGACCAGCATTCCCTCATTCATCTAGAACGCGATGCGTTGGCAGATTTGGCCATGTGGTCAGTCTTCTTGTCCAGCTGGAACGGCATGTCATTTTTTGTCCCTCACTGGAATGACACCTCTCCCCTGGTGTTTTCCGATGCTGCCGCATCCCTCGGGTTTGGAGCCATTTGCGGGGACCAGTGGTTTGCTGGTCCTTGGCCCTCACAAATCTCTTCGGACCAGGAGGCTGCCAAATCCTCTCCCCTGCTCGAAGTATACCCCATCGTAGCGGCTGCTCATGTCTCGGGTCAGTCATGGAAAAACATGCCAGTATGCTTCATGACGGATAATCAAGCGGTAGTCGACATCCTCGCCAGAGGTAGGTCCAGTTCCCCCAAGGTCATGCGTCTAGTTCGCAGACTTACCTCGTTTTCCTTGTAGTTAAATTTCCACATCGCCCTTTCCCGGTTAAATTTCAATTTATTTTTTTAGATCATGCCAGGAGCTCGGAGAATCGGAATCAACCCTCCAGGGTTCGAAGCCCTGAACATGGATTAAATTCTTACATTTCGGTAGCCCACGGTCCCACTCTCGGCCAACTCAGATAGGAACTATCAAACCGGGTGCAACACTTTCAAACAATTCTCACGCCTTCATCCTAGGGGGGACAAGGACAAATTCTTGTTCATCCTGGCTTTCTTGGCGTACTGCCATAAAGAGCTCAGATTGTCTCACAACACCATCAGACTTTATCTAGCGGGCATCCAGCATCACTACATGATCAACCATCCCAGTCACATTTCCTTCTTTTCTTCCCAGGCTGTCAAGGCAGTCTTGAGAGGCATTCAGAAGCTCTCCTCTCCATCCACTCCCACCAGACAACCAGTCACAGGGGAATTGTTTCAAAAGATTTCTGCCGCCCTAGATGGTAATCCTTTCGGGCCATTCAAAAGCTTGATCCTTAAGGCTGCCCTCTACCTCAGCTTTTATGGGTTCCTCAGACCAGGGGAGTTCTGCTGCACCCCAGCTCAACATCTAGGCCCAGCAATCAGTCAGCTCCACCATAGACTTGATCACTTCATTTTCCTCCTACCCACTTCTAAAACCTCCCAGGTCAGTCCACCGGTTCAGGTCGAGTATTTTGAAACCTTCAATCCCTGGTGCCCAGTGGCAGTGCTAAACCAACTGCTCTCCACTCTCAGTGATAGAAATCCCGACAGTCCCCTGCTGCCATTTCCCGTGCTCTCACTCTCTTCTGCACAGTTCATCAAACATATCCGCTCTCTAGCTTCAGGTCTAGGGTTCCACGCTGCCTCCATATCCAGGCAGTCCTTCCGGATCGGGGCCAAATCCGCGGCATCCAAACACGGCGTCCCAGCTCATATTATACGTAAAATGGGACGATGGCAGTCTTCATGTTTTTTCCCCGCTACATTCTACATCTGCAGGTCGAGATCGACAAAGCTTTTTCAAACTTGGTCCTGTAAATTTCTTAATTAATAAAATGCCTCGGATCGACATAGCGCAGGGCAGGCGCGCTGAGACGTGATGACGTGACGACGTAGTGGACGTCGCGCCCCCGGCTTTCCCTGCTGCTCAGCTACCACGCCGCTACCTCGCTGCTTTGATTATGTTGGCGTCTTCGTGTTGAATCCTCCCTGCACACTCTCTGTGACCGTCTGACCATCCGATTAGCGCTGGTGACCCCTGGTTTCGTTATTCTCACGCTGCAGATATCGTTTGCTGGGTTCGGATGTGGGGGCTGCCTCCGGCTCTTTCCCGATCCTGCCGTTCCCGAGTTTGCTGCTCCTGCTGTTCCTTCCTCCGGTCTTGCCCTCCGTGTCGGTGTGTGCAGTCTGCTGTCTGGAGCTTCTTCTCCCTTACCCTTGTGGAATGTGCCTCCGGTTCCTGTAAATCTGCTACCCCCCCTTGGGTGTCAGTGAGTAACCTCTGTGTTCCCCATACCTGATGGTTTGTAGGAGAAGACGATAAGTTTCTTTCTCCGTTTCGTTATGCCTCCTTTTTTGATGTTATAGTGACTAATCTTACATGTCTGCTGATCCCAGTTAATCTTGACTGGAGATTGCCAAGTTGCATATGAGTATAACAAACTGAAACTATAGAGTTTAAAGTATAAAGTGGAGAAGAAAAGGGGGGAAAAAAAAAAAAAAAAAAGAGAAGAAAGAGTATAAAGAAGAGTGGACACAAAAAAAAAAAAAAAAGGAGGAGGAGACAAAAAAAAAAGGAGAAGAAAAACAGAACTAAGAAGACACTATTTTAAAAAAAAAAAAAAAGGGGGAAGGGGGACAAGGTAAAAGAAAAGAAAAAAAAAAGGAACAAAAAAAAAAAAAAAAAAAAAAAGGGAGAGCAAAGAAGAAAAGATATATACCCAAAGGAGAGGAGGAGGCGGAATAAGCGGAATAAGGGGAAAAACAAAAAGAAAAAAACCAAATAAAGATATTTAAAAAAAATAAAAAATAAAAAGCCGGCAAAAGAAAATAAAAATTAAAAAATAAATATAGTAGAATAAAGAGAAATAAGATATGGGCCCAAAAGCCCCTAGGCGTTCGACTGATCTATCAAGTCAGAAAACACGGGTCCAAACTGCTGAACCAACAAAACTGGATCAGTTTCTGAAGTCTCCAAGGGTCAATACGAGGGGCGGACAAAAGGATTTTTTAGCAAAAATAAATTATGAACCAGAGGTAACTGAGCCAGAAATACAAAAAGGCGCTAGATACCAGGAAGAGGAAGACGGTATAATGGGGGAAGCAATCCCTAATGATAACTCTTCCCCGCTGGAAGAAATACTCCTAGCGGTTAAACAGAACGGGGATCTAATACAGGCGGTCACAACCCAACTTGGATTTATTCAAGTTGATGTGGGATCAATAAAAGATGATTTGTCTAAAATGCGAGACAGAGTTAACACTCTTGAAAACTCCGTCACCCTTATACAGAATGAATCCAAAAAAATAAATACGGAACTTTCTACACTTAAAGTGGAATATAATCTCTTGAAGAAAAAGGTAGTGGACCTGGAGGATAGGTCACGAAGATACAACGTGAGAATAATAGGGATTCCAGAGGGTGTGGAAGAGAAAAATCCAACCCAATTCATACAGAAACTAATTCTTGAGAACTTTGGTAAAGAGTCATTTTCTTCTGTTTTCATGATTGAAAGAGCTCATCGGGTCCCAGGAGGAAAACCAATTCCAGGGAGACAACCTCGGACAATCCTGGCTAAGATATTGACTACAGGGGACAGAGATGTCCTCCTGAGAAGGGCGAGGGAATCCTCACCGGTTGTGTATAATGGGATTAGACTGGCCTTTTTTCCTGATTTTTCGAAAGAAATACAAGAAGAGAGACGCACATTTATGACTGTTAAAAAGAAGCTAAGAGAAAGGGATATTAAATATTCTCTTATATTCCCGGCCAAATTGCGGATTGTTTTTGATGATAAAACCCTTTTTTTTGACACCGCAGAAGAAGCCGCGGATTGGCTTGATCGAAACAATCGATGATATAATTGGGTTATGATCTGGCGGGAATAATTAGTATTATAAGGGGCTTATACCCCTAAATGTAGTTTTCTTTGCTTCTTATTGGCGGTGTGGGGGTGGCTGAGTGGGGGGAGGGTCGGGGGTTGGTCTTAGGAAAGAAATCTACTACCATATGTGGTGGATTGTTTGTGGGAGGGGGGTGAGGGGGGGGGGGGTTGGGTTGTGGTGCGTCAAAGTGGATGTGGTTCCCCTTTTTTTGGTTTACTAATTTTTTTTTTCTTCTTGTTTTTTCCTCTTTCCCTCTCTCCTGGTCCTCTATTTAATCATTGTTGATGACGATGATCAGAATTTTTGCTTGGAATGTACGGGGTTTGGGGGAAAGAGGTAAGAGACAAGCGGTTTTCGACCTGACTCAGGCCCATTTACCAGCAATAGTATGCCTGTTAGAGACCCATCTCACTGAGGAGACCACTAGAATGGTCGACAGGGGATGGGCTGTGCATAGGTACCATTCTACCCTCTCCAACTACTCGAGAGGTGTTACGGTGTTGATACACAGACTTATTGACTTCGTTTGTGAGGCATCCTCTGTCGACCAACAGGGGAGATTTATTTTTCTATATTGCAGGTTAGGGGGAGAGTTATGTATTTTGGCTTTTGTCTATATCCCTCCGCCATTTTCTTTTTTGGTTCTTAATTCTCTTTTACTATTTATGGATAAATGGCCAGAATGTCCAACACTGATTATTGGCGATTTTAACTGTGTCATCGATCCTCTACGTGATAGGGTCTCTATGAGTGCTAAGAGTGTCAGTCCGGTCCAGGGGTCTCCCCTCGCACGGTTTTGTCTGGAGGCTGGATTTGAGGACGCTTGGGAATATCTGGGACAGGGGAAAAGGGTTTTTTCATGCTTTAGTAAAGCAGGTAAATCGTTGTCCAGAATAGACCTTGTATTGATAAATAGTAAATATGTGAAATTGATAAAACGAATGAAATATGAAACAAGGTCAATATCCGACCATTCCCCGTTAGTACTAGAATTATGCTTGTCTCCGGAAAGATATACACTAAGACCTCCCTTTAGACTAAACCCTCACTGGCTATCAGTTATAAAGACACATGAAGTAATTCGAAATGATATAGGCCGATTTTGGGATATTAACTACGGCTCAGCAAAAATTCAAGTGGTATGGGATACCTTTAAGGCGTACATGAGGGGATTGATGGTTAGCAATATCACGAATCTTAGAAGGGAATATGGAAAAACACAGAAAAATCTAGAAAAACATGTAGTGTCAGCTGACAGAATCCTTTCACATGAACAAGACGGAGAAGAATGGGGAAAATATGCAAAAAGCCACACAAATATATGCTAATTTTCTACTGGATAAAGCTCAACAGAATCTCTTTTTTAAAGGGCAAAAATACTTTTCAGAGTCTGGGCGACCCGGTAGACTCCTCTCCCGAGTAATCTCCAATCAACAACCCAAAAAATATTTAGACAAGGTTCGAATGAGGGATGGTAGGATAGTTTCTGGACAGGGTCCGGTGGAGAAGGCCTTTGTTGATTATTTTCTAGATTTGTATAAGGCTGATTCTAATATTACAGATGATAAGATAGATCTCTATCTAGATAGGATCAACTTTTCAACTATCACTGAGATGCAAAAGAAGGCATTAGAACTGGAGGTCTCACTTCATGAACTTGAGGGAGCTATTAAACTATGTTCAGCTAATTCTACTCCTGGTTCAGACGGGCTTCCATATGAATTCTATAGTAAATACGGGGATTGTATTCTTCCTAGACTATTGGAGGTTTTTGCCAAATCAATGGAGGATGGGATGCTGCCAGATTCAATGATGGAGGCTACAGTGATACTCATTCCAAAAAAAGGCAAGGACCCTCTAGATCTAGAATCTTATAGACCAATTTCACTGCTTAATGCAGATGTAAAGCTTTTGGCGAGGGTCCTTGCTACAAGGCTTTCTGGGGTCGTCTCCTCCATAATCCATCCGGATCAGAGTGGTTTTATTAAAAATAAGGGCACACATCATAACTTACATCGGCTCTTTTCAAATATCCAGGCCCCTGGGGGGACCGCCCGCTCCATCCTGTCATTGGATGCCTCTAAGGCCTTTGACAGGGTGGAGTGGCGTTTCCTCTGGAAGGTTCTTGCTAGGATGGGCTTTGGAGAGAGGTTTATACGCACTCTTAAGTTATTGTATAGATCCCCAAGGGCTAAATTGAGTCTTAATGGAATTCTGAGTAGCAGTATCGAGTTAAACAGAGGCACCCGTCAGGGTTGCCCATTATCTCCCTTATTATTCGATATGTATATCGAACCCCTTGCGATGGCCATCAGGCAGGACGATCAGGTTAAAGGATTTGGTACGCTAGGAATACAAGACCGTATCTCATTATATGCAGATGATGTTCTGTTTTTTATAGATCACACGGAAACTACTCTCCCTAGGATTATTCAAATGGTTAAAGTATTTGGTGAGGTGTCTGGTCTTCTTATAAACTGGGCCAAGACCAGTCTGCTCCCAATAGACCCCCTGCCACAGAAAGAGGTTCCTGTTACACAGTTGGATATTGTTGATACTTTTCAATATTTGGGTTTGACTATATCGCCTCGGGTCGAAAACTTTGTAGAACTTAATCTGATCCCCATAATGGTAAAGATTAGAGCTAAAATAGGGATCTGGCTGAAACTTCCCCTATCTAGAGCTGACCGAGTTTCACTAGTTAAAATGGTGATACTACCACAATTTCTTTATGTGCTCAGGAATACACCTATTTGGATACAAGACAAACATTTTAAACTTATGGAAAGAATAATTAATGATTTAATATGGGGAAGAAAGCGAGTTCGAATTAAGTTGGAATATTTGTATAAATCAGTGGAGTGCGGGGGGCTAAATCTTCCATACTTTAAGGGGTATTTTATTGCAGCCCAGCTATTGAGGTGCTATGAATCAGAGGACAGTGCACTCCTGGGGAAGTTGGTATCTAGTCACGCTCACAATAATATTTTTACCTTGTTGGAATCTGGCCTATTGAAGAGCTACGAGCAAGGCTATAGAGAGACTATAAAATTACTCCTTAAGGTGTGGGCTACAACTAGGACATGGTTGAAGGTTAAGGGTTCACTTACATTTACGCCTCTTTGGCATAATTTGTATTTACAAAGGCTGGATGAAATTGCAGCCGACACATTTTGGCAGAAGAATAAAATTTTATATATTTCACAGGTAGTTAAAGATAGAGAAATTAAACCCTTTATAGAAATGACACATAATATAAAAAATCTTTCATGGTTTAGGTATTTTCAGTTGCGATCTGTATTATCTAGTTTGGATGATAAGCGGCTGTTGGATATAGATAATTTATCCTTTCTGAATGATTGGGTAGGGGGTACACTTTCTAGAATAAAAATTTCAAATATATATAAGTTATTACTTAAGGTACGGTTTAGTGATATACACTCACCAGGACAAAAATCGTGGGAGGTGGATTGTCCGAATTTACAAATAGAAGGGTGGGAGAATATTTTTGGGAATTTATTTTTATTGTCCCAGAACTTTAATCATGTTTTAATACAATTCTATATTTGCCACAGATTATATATTACTCCCCTATGGATGAATAAATGCTGGTTAAGAGACACGTCCAACTGTCCCAAATGTGACACTGCAGGAGCAGACTTTCTCCATATGATATGGACCTGTCCAGAACTTATAAATTACTGGAATGGTATCAATAATTATATTATGTGTAAACTAAAAATTCGAATTCCTTTTGAACCACAAGTATTTGTTCTTAATGACCTTTCCAAACTAAAAAATCATAAGTATCAAAAGATCTTCCTGAGTAGAATACTGATGTTGGCTAGAGTTTTGATCAGTCGGACCTGGTTTGCCCGATCCATTCCAGACATAAATACATGGACAAATTTAATTGATAAGGTAAAGAACTACGAGAAAATTATATATAGACGGAGGGAAATTGAATACCAGTGGAGCAGGATATGGGGTGGTTGGAGGTCTGATTAGCTGAGGTCAAGTTGTTTTATATATAGGGGTCCTACTTTGACGCCCCACAAATCGGGGGGGAGGGAAGGGAGGGTTTTCTAAATGTTATGAAAAGACGAGCTGAATATATTTATATATAATTGGTTGGGTCACTAAGAATTGAGAGATTGTAAAAACTTTTTTATTGTAAATGTTTTGTAGTTCTCCCAATAAATTTTTTTGGAAATAAAAAAAAAAAAAAAAAAAAAAAAAAAAATTAATAAAATGCCTAAATTCATGTTTTGCCCCTTTTTCTTGGCTTACCCGCGTACATGGCTAAAGGCACACCACTAGCCAATTTAGGTTCAATAGTAATTAGCCTTCGTCCAGTGCTCCTCCCTGAGCCTTGACCACAAGTACAGCAGGCTGGATCCCAGTCTGCATTTGTAGGAGGGGCATAGGGTATTCACCTGCCGAACGATCTCTCCAGGCTCGTCGGCATTCGTGGTGCCCCACCCTACCCTCCCTCATTTACAATCCCACGAAAAACTCAGACGCCTTAGGGTTTGCCCCCTTTTCTTGGCTTACCTGCGTACATGGCTAAAGGCACACCACTAGCCAAAAAAAAATTGTGTTAACCTATACATTTTTTAATAGACTGCAAAAAAAAGGGGGGTCAGTCAGCACATCCCAATGCGCAGGGGCACGTTGGTATGGCTGAAAACAACACTGTAAAATAAAACATGCAATGCAACCCAAATAAAGTACAAAAATGCATAATAATTGCTAGTGCTATACTTATAAATTAGAGATGCTTGACAAATGATTTTGTACAAAATTATTTGAGCCCATCTGCCGCACGTCAAGGCGATCTCTGTAAGACGGGTTCCTAGCACTAAATTCTACCTGTTATGTGCCATGACGGCTACCATACAAGGCTACCATACAATTCAGGGAGTGTAGGTTCCATATGCATGCTGGGCCTGCTTTAATTTCTGTCATCTTTGGTGCCAAAATGACCTCCATTATATCCAAGGAATGCAGGTACCAACATGCACGCCGAGCCCACTCCACACCTCTCCTGGTGCCAAATGGCCACCAAAGAATGCAATGAGAGTCCACACTATACCTCTCCTGGTGCCAAATAGCTTCCAGTGAATGTGGGAGAGCAGGCTAAGCTGTATGGTAGCCGTCATGGCACATAACAGGTAGAATTTAGTGTTAGGAACCCATCTTACAGAGATCGCCTTGACGTGTGGCAGACGGGCTCAAATAATTTTTTACAAAATGTATTTGCCAAGCATCTCTAATTTTTAAGTACAGCATTAGCAATTATTATGCATTTTTGTATTTTATTTGGTTTGCAGAGAGCTGATGCATTGCATGTTTTGTTTTACAATTTTTTTTATAGACTCTGCAGGATAAAAAAACGTGGCGTGCTGCACATTTGTATACATCAAACCAATAGGAAATAAAAATTCTCTAGGCTCCAGCAGGGCACATTTTTGAGAGTTTTACTTTTAAAACACATAAAAATGGCCCCTGATTAAAATACATATTTTTTGTAGGAATTTTTGCCAATGATCCCTCTCTGGTATATCACTGTCCATGTTGTGGGACTATTTGTGCACTTCTAGTAAGTGTTTGCTGGCTGCAAATATGACCTGAAGGTTTTTCAGGTTCGCCTGCCATTAAAGTGAATGGGGCCCGCTGCAAACTTTCGGTTCACAAACATTTAATCGCATTTGCGCACCGTCCCAGCCGATGTTCGTCCATCAACTAGTTGCCCGCCGCAACCACAAGTGAGGCCACACACCAGCGGCCCTCACCTGTGATTGAACACCAAAACCAAACCACAGGCAACCGCATGCGGTTGAGGAGTCACGACCATAACCGTGGCCATGACAGTTAGCCAGTTTCATAGGGATACATTTGCTGACAGATGTCCTTTAATGGGGGGCATAATGCTTGCCCATACTTATACATGTACAAGTGCTAATTGTCAGAAAAAAGAGTGGCGGTTCTAAATGAACCTGGACCAATTCTCCCTTTTAATTAGAAGCAGAAGCCGTACACTGTGTATGTGGAAACAGTAGGGTCATAGTAGTATGTGATAGCAAAAGCAGCAGCAGCAGTAGCTGCACAGCATAGAAAAGACAAGGCAATATATGTATGCTTGTCTGTTTAAGGATGGTAGCAGTAGTGGTGACTGTGAAGAGGTAATGGTAATGTTAGTGGAGGTAATGGAAGTGGGGATTAGCAGCAGGGAATAGCAGCTGCGGAAGTGGCAGTGGTGGCAGCAGCAGCCAAACAAGACGGAACGTGATTATAGGAAGGACAACAGTGGCAGTGGAATGATAGCAGCGGCAGCCATATCATATGGAACATAATGGAGGTCAGGCAGACAGTGGATTGATGGCAGCAGCAGCCATACAGTATGGAACATGTTGGTAAGCAGGCATACAGTGGCATGATGGGCCACCATCAGCAAAAGCAGATTTATTCATTGGTCTCAGCCGAAGGAGTGTGAAAATCCGCAAGGATCCATAAGAACCGCTTGGTGTGTTTTGAGATCACAGCACCCACTCACATGCTGAAAGCCATTTATGATATGACACTGGAAGCTTGACAAGACAGAACAAAGAGAGCATACTTGGCCAGTTTGGGCTAATGTTCCATACTGCCTGCCCAGGCATCCATGGGGTCAGAATACACAGTATGCGCTGGAGAAAGGCTAGAGTTCAGGTAGGACTAAACCTGGGTATTGTGGCGGTACGTCTCTGTGTGATTATTTGCCTCAGCATGGTCAAGTAATCATCAGTCGGCTTGATGTAAATGATATGCCTGTCAGTAGGTAAGCAACATGCAGCTTGCGATTCTGGCCAGTGTGTGGATACAGTTATTTTTGTCTCCTGTAGTGCCCTAGAGCAGGGGTACTTTGAAATCTGGACATTTGTGAACATTTGCCTATTTCCCCTAAGCAAATTTATCAAGTGTTTTTTTTTTTTTTTTTGCTTTTTTTTTTACTGTGCAAAGAGTTGATAATGAGCTAAAAATGAGAAGCTAGTAATTTTCTTCAGCTACCATAGGGTTTAACCCCTTCCCAACCGGTGCCGTGGGATGCGATTTAAGCCCCTGCGCTTTGGTCATGGGGACCAGATGGCTGTGAGGGCTTTCATAGGCATCGTGGCTGCCTTCTACAGAAGCCTGTGAGACCCAGCCTTCTGGGTCTCACAGGCAAGACTGACAATACACATGTATTGTAATGCATTGTAGAGGAGATCAGACCACCAAAGTTGAAGCCCCACAGTGGGACAAAAAGAAAAGTGTTTTACATAATAAATAAAAAAAGTTCCAAGTAAAAAGAAGTTTTATAAAATTGTAAAAAGTAGGACAAAAGAAAAGAAAAATAGACATAAGGTATTGCCATGTCTGTATCGACCGGCTCTATAAAAATATCATATGATCTATCCCATCAGGTGAATGTCTTAGAAAATAAAAACAGTGCCAAAACAGACATTTTTTTGGTCAAAAATATAAACCAATGGTGCCCGTAAACCAATCCATGCAATTCTGCACTCCAAAAGCCATATGTCGCTCCTTCCCTTCTGAGTCCTGCCATGTTCCCCTGCAGCAGTTTAACACCAAATTATAGGGTGATTTTTCTCCTGTTATCCCTTGAGAAAAAATAAATAAAAATTCTGCAAAACATCGACTGCATGGCTACTCTAAACTAGGCCGATCAGCTCTAACACTGCATGGCAGTGCTTCACTTTACACATGCAATAGGAGGGAGGGTGAGAGGGAGTTATACTCTAGCCTGCTGTTGTTGGGGATGAAAGGATCTCCATAGAGGAGGATGTGGAGGAGGCAGATAAGCACCTTGTGTGGGAACTAGACCAACGCAAACATAAGTGTGTCAATAGGATCAGGCATTCTTGCTACTGTGCTGCCTTGTCATGAAAAAATATTGACCCAGTGGGCCATGAAAGACATGTACTGTCCTTGCAAATAACAGCAGCTCCAGGTGTCAATGGTGACGTGTACCATGCTGCACAGTAACAATTGCAAGGATTGGCACATGTTCAAACAGGAATGAGGTAGATTTTTGGGAGAAATAATACTTTTAAGCTTGTGCAACAGTGGACTGCTATGCACTTAGGCCTCTTTCACACGGGCGTTTGCGGGTGACGTGTGGGAAAAGATGCGGGTACGTTGCGGGAAAATGCATGATTTTTCCCCGCTAGTGCAAAGCTTTTAATGCTTTTTGCACACGCATGAGAAAAATCGGCATGTTTGGTACACAGACCTGAACCCGGACTTCTTCACAGAAGTTTGGGTTAAGTGTTGTGTAGATTTTATTATTTTCTCTTATAACATGGTTATAAGGGAAAATAATAGCATTCTTAGTACAGAATGCTTAGTAAAATAGGGATGGAGGGGTTAAAAAAAATGTAATAATTAAACTCACTTCATTCACTTGTTTGCGAACCCTGGCTCGTCTTCATTTTTCATTTTTGAGGACGTGGGAGAAAAAGGACCTTTGGTGACGTCACTGCGCTCATCACATGGTCCATCACCATGGTGAAGGGCCATGTGATGGCCATGTGATCGCTCCACGCTCATTACATGGTCCATCACCATGGTGATGGACAATGTGATGAGCGCAGTGACGTCACCAAAGTGGATGAGGGGAGTTTAAAAATAAAAAATAAATAAAATTCACCCCTCCATCCCTATTTTACTAAGCATTCTGTATGAAGAATGCTATTATTTTCCCTTATAACCATGTTATTTTCACGCAGCCCCATTTACTTCTTTGGGGCCTGCGTTGCGTGAAAAATGCACAATATAGAGCATGCTGCGATTTCCACGCAACACACTAGTAATGCCTGAAAATCAAAGCTCATGTGCACAGCCCCATAGAAATGAATGGGTCCGGATTCAGTGCGGGTGCAATGCGTTCACCTCACGCATTGCAGCCGTGCGGAAAACTCGCCCGTGTGAAAGAGGCCTTAGAGTTGTTTCTTGGGCACACATTATTGATGGTTGATGATTATGCTGAGGAAGAGCAGGAGTACTCAGAGCTGTAAGTGATGATGACAAGGACACTGTACAGCACATTGATGCAGACTGGCTGCCGCAAAGGAGACGGGGAGAAAATGGACACTCTTGTTACACTTGCTTGCCGGTTTATGTACAATCAGAGTCATAAATAACAGCAACAAACAAGTCAACAATTCAAACAAGAGGAATGAGGGCCCTGCTCACAAAAGTTTACAATCTAAGGAGATTGGGGCCATACAAAAGGTAACAAGTGCTTGATTTTTACAATGGTCAAGCCATCTTAACACAATGGGGGAATAGCTATAAGGCTGCATGAGCCAGTCCCCAGCCAATATCTGTAGTTTTTCTGAGTGCTTGGGTCTTGGTATTTGACGATGGATCAGGTCCTGAAGAATTATGCTGAAGGTTGGCGTGGAGGCTGGTGAATGGCATTGAGTTAGGGGATATAATAGGCTAAACTAAAAATATGTTTTTATGGAGCACCTAAAACTGTGGATGTTATGAATTAACCTAATTGCTTGGGTAGAAAACTGATTCAGCTAGGGAGAAGTCTTGGAGACAGGAGTGAGAGGTTCAGAGTATGGTGGATGTTAGTTTTAAGTCATTGGCGCAATGAAGAGCACAGGTAGAATTGTAGACAGAAATGAGGGAAGAGTTATAGGGGGGTGAGAATAAGCAGTTTAAATGGAATCCTGTACTGTATGGCAACCACTGGTACAGGTCAGAAACATCAGAATAGTAGATAGATAGATTGGCTGCTGTGTTCAGGATAGATTAGAGAGGGGAAAGTCTGGTGAGCGAGAGACCAATTAATATTGAGTTACAGTAATAAAGATGGGAATGAATCCAGGCAACAATGACAGTTTTTGTTGTTTCCACAGTAAGAAAGGTGCAGGTTCTGAAGATTTTTTTGATGTGCAGACGTCATAAGCAGGCAAGCGATTTAATATAGGAGGCGATTCAATAATCAGTGTCAAACATAACACAGAAACAGCAGCCTGCTAGGTTGGTGTGCTTGTATTTGCAGCACGCCAGACCTGCAGGGTATAGCGACAGTGAGGTCATGGTTATGGGCGATCGAGGGTTACTCACTCTTCTGAGGAGAACCCTGGGCATGCATGCGACAGTGAAGGAGAGGCAGTCACCAGTTCCTCTGGGGCACACTCGGTAAATAGGGACCAGGCCTGATGTGTGTGTGAGGTGCCCTGGATGTTGCAGGTATTTTGAGTGCCTTAGGCAAGGTCCCTTTAAGAATCGCGACGCCAGTGCCTGTAACGGTGGCACACCGGTTTGCAGGAGGATTAATGGAGTACACAGTTGGTAAACCAAACGTTGCTTTACTTTAGACAGCAGTCCAACTTTATACAATCAGTTGCAGGGGTGTACAATGCAGTCCTTTACAGTACATATGCACAGCAGGTTTACTTGATAGCACAGCAGGTTTCAATCTTGCAAGATACTTGGAGGGTATACAGTTAATGCTTTGCAGTACAATGCTGCTCTATCCCCACAGCTATTCTAGCTGGCTGGATCCCAAGGCCCAGATGCCTAATTGCTGGCTTGAATCCTTGGTATATAAAATCCTTCCTCCAGTATTGGCACTTGCTTTAGGTTACAGTACCTTTGTTTCCTAGCTGGCTTCTCTGCTGGAGTGGAAAGGTGGCTGCAGGTTTCTCCCAGGAGGTGCTCTCCTACTACTGGGGTGTCTCAACTGAGCTAAACTTAGCCTCAGGAGCTTCAGGCTGACTAGGTGACTCCTCAAGTCCCCTGGAATACTCTGTCCTTCCCTGTCTAGGCCTTCCTATATATATATATATACAGGTCTCTCTAGCTCCCTCTAGCGTCTGGGAGGCTAAACTGCACCCTGACAGGCCTGACACCCATTTAACACAGGGAAATGCATACACATGACAGTAAATGCAATAAACACATTAACCCTTGTGTAGTGCCCACCTTTACCTATTGGGACACTACATACCCCCACGCTATGACATTGCCTCTCCTCGCGCAACATAAAGGGGTCTGCCCAACTGGAAACCACAGCCTGAAAGACCAAACGAGAACAGGCATGCACAGCAATCACCACATTAGCAATATACATATGACAGACAGTGTCACTGAAAGGTGTGGTGAAAAGGGGCGTCGTTCTCTTCTCTCAGGATAATGTAAGGGATCAGGGGCGCTGATCTGGTGCAGCGTATCAATAAAACCAGGATAGTCCATTATAAAAGTAGAAGTGCAAATTGTCCATAATAAAACAGTAGTAGTCCATAGAAAATGCAAACAAACATAAGTCCTTGGAGGCTCAAAGAGCAACATGAGTCCGTACCCAGACTTGCAAAGAGTTAAACAGGGGTTTCCCGTGAGGGGCTACCTGGGCCCATAATGTAGTCTCCAAACCTCACAGCCCCCTGGTAGAATGGGTGGACCTCCTTACTGGCAGGGGTTCTTCCTGCCTGGACTCAGGAAGGTCAGAGGAGCCCACCGCCTCTGGTGCTACTTCAGGAGCTCTCAAGGTGTCCTGAGGCTGAGGGCTAACAGGAACTGGAGCCGGAACCATCAAGTTCAACCAGGGTGTGAGAAACCAATGGAGCGGTTCTTTGTCATAGATTAAGTTCTCCACAGCCTGCATAGGGTCCACAGGTGGAGCTGGCAATTCAGGTTCAGGAGACTCCGGCTCCATGTCCTCTGCCGCTGGTTCTCCTTCTATACATGGCTTTAAACGATTCCTATGAACAATTTGAGAACCTTTACCTTCTCTGGAGACTTGGTAAATATGTGCTTCAGCATTAGGGATGGCAGAAATAATATAGGGAATCCTTTCCCATTTACTGTCCAACTTGCTGGTTCGGTGGTTGTTTTTCAACCATACCTTGTCTCCTAGAGCTAGGGGTTCCGCATGGGCAGCCTGGTCATAATCTTTTTGTTGTCGTTCCCGAGCATTCTCCATGCATTCCTGAATGATCTCCTTAGCATTGAGGATACGTCTTTGGTGTTCCACTACCCAATCAGTCCTTGGCAGTGGGTTAATCACAACCGGCACTTGCACACCCAGGGAGTGATCCGCAGGCAACCTCCCTTGTCGGCCAAACATCAAATAGAACGGGGTGTAACAATGAATGGTGTTGTTGTAAGTATACATGAGCTGTGGCAACAGAGTAGGCCAATCACCCCTCGTCTCAGGGGGTACTGCTCTCAGCATTTCAATGAGAGTTTTATTCATCTTTTCACAGAGTCTGTTACCTTGCGGATGACAGGCGGTGGTCCGGACTTTCTGGCAATTATGCACAGGCACATCTCTTGAAACAGCTGTGACTCAAACGCAGACCCTTGGTTGGTGAGGATCCTGTCTGGGCAGCCGTAGGGCAGAAGGAAATGCTTCCAGAACGCCTCTGCTGTAGTCTTAGCTGTCAGGTCTTTCACAGGCACTGCTACAACAAACTTAGTGAAGTGATCAATAATGGTCATGGCATAAGTATACCCTGAGCGACTCAGCTCCAACTTCACATGATCAATAGCAACAAGTTCTAAAGGAGTTTTACTTACGATAGGATGGAGAGGCGCCCTCTGGTCATGGCGTTCAGTTCGCCCCACAGCACAGGCAGTGCATTCTCGGCACCATTTCTCAATATCTTCTCTCATCCCAATCCAATGGAATCTTCTGCGAAAAGTGGCCTCAGTCTTCTGTACACCGAAGTGTCCGGACCGGTTGTGGTACATATCCAGCACCAGGCTGGCATCTCGACGTGGTATGAGAATTTGATATATTCTATCACAGGACACTGGATCCAGACTCCTTCTGAGCAACAGGCCTCTTTGAAGGAATAGTTTGTGGCGATGTCTCCACAGTCTCGCTAGTTCTGGGTCTGCACTCTTCCTGCGGATTCTCTCAGGGATTTTCCCACTGGTAAGGAAGTCGAGCAGTTCACCGAGGACTCTACTTTCGGACTGGAACTTAATCCACCTTTCTTGATTGCCTCTGGACTCAGGAACATCTGATGAGGGAGGATCATCAGCAGGGAGATTTTCAGTACGGATATTATCCTGCTGGGCAAATTTATTGTAGAACGCTGGCATTTCCACTTCTTCCCAGGCATCTTTTGGTTCATCTGGGGCTTCTGTAGTGGGAAGCCGCGACAGAGCATCAGCGTTATCGTTGGAGCGGCCTGCCCGGTATTTCACAGTGAAGTTATAGTTGGCAAGGCGGGAGGCCCATCTTTGCTCCAGTGCCCCTAATTTGGCTGTATTCAGATGCGCCAGGGGGTTATTGTCCGTGAAGGCAACGAATGGTGTGGCAGCGAGATAGTCTTTAAACTTTTCGGTTACGGCCCACACTAAGGCAAGAAACTCCAGCTTGAAGGAACTGTAGTTCTGGTCGTTCTTCTCAGCTCCCTTCAGAGATCTGCTGGCGTAGGCAATTACCCTCTCTTTGTTATCTTGCACTTGAGCCAACACGGCCCCCAGGCCTCTTTTACTGGCGTCTGTGTAGAGGTGGAACGTCTTCTGATAATCTGGGTAACCCAGGACAGGGGGTTCAGTCAACTTCTTCTTTAAGAGTTGAAAGGCAATTTCCCGTTCTTCGTTCCATTCAACAGGAATAGGAGTTTTTGGGCTCTTCTTTGGATGCCCCCTCAGGAGTTCCTGGATGGGATCCACAATTTGTGCGAAATGTGGGATGAAACGCCTGTAATACCCTGCAAAACTGAGAAAGCTTCTCACCTCTTTCACGGTGGTAGGAGTAGGCCAGCTGTACTCCTTCGGTACTGACAACGTGCCCTAGGTGTCACGAACTATGGATCCGACCGCTCCGGATCCCACAGCTGTGACGTAGTGGTCTGTGACGGAGTCTGCGCACACACAGAGACCTCACGTGACTGGGGTATTACCACTCGGCTAACACCCCCCACTACACTTCGGTAACTGCCACCACGTGGGTTCCCGGTCCACGAGCCGACTATCCGGGTCATTCACTATCACACAGATCAGTGGATGAACCGGATATCACTTACTGACCAACCACAGTCAATCACCCCCAGCTACAATTCCTAAATGCAATTTAACTAACTACCTGGTAACGTCTCTTCAAAGGCAAGGTACGTTGTTCAGCAGCTTAGAATATGGAAGACTTGGCCACTTAGATTTTATAATCTTTAATAAGCGGTAAAAAGCAGTGCATACAAGTCTAATGAAAAGGACTATAAATCTACAGAATAATAATAACAATATAAATAATCACGACAGTTCAAATGAAAGGGAAAAAGATGAAAGAATACTTAGTTTCTCTGGAGGGTTTCAGATGGTCGTTCATATGTCCTTTTTGAATCCTTGCACACCCCTTTTCAGTATGTATCAGGGGAGACCCTCAAAGTTCTTCTGATACAGGGATATGCCGTCAATGTCCAATTAAGTGTCTGGTGATGTTCCATGGGTCTCTCTCCTCTGTCCTTGTGCATAGATTTTTATGAACTCTCCCATGGGCAGGAGACTTACTCCTGTCAGCCAATGGCAGCAGAGTGACTGTGAAGCCTAGGGAATGGCCCCCAAGTGTTTTATGACCCCATCAAAGTTCAGTTCCTACAATGAGGATTATACTTAAGCCCGTATCTCCTTGATACATCGGCATATTTTTATACAGAATACATATTTGTGATCCTTATTTATTTACCTACAGAATGAGACTACACACGGTAATGCTGGGACCTGTAGTTCTTCTACCACCCATAGGTCAGCTACAGAATCACATCCTCTAGTCATATTTGATACCCAATTAACCACAATACTCTGTAGAGCCTGGATCTGGTGTCAGAAAGGGCATAAGTTGATTCATAAATGAAATATGAAAGTGGACTGGTTTTATGCCCAGAGCTAATTAAGGGCTATTAGCTCTCGTCAAACCAGACCTGGAAATTAATGACGTCACACTCCAGCCAGGCTTGACAGCGAGCTGATCTTATCTTAAAGAACAGGATGAGCTGGGCCTGGTATAGCCTTTATGACCTTTTTTTTTAGCTGGCCTCAAAGTGTAGTGGTAATAAAAGTGTCCATCTATATCATAGGCGACCCAGGCTTCAGAAGATGAGAGTTCACTGTTTTCTTTACATAGGCCAGAAGCATATAAGATGGCTACCCAGAGGAATTATGTATGTATGCCGGCACACTAGGTATTTGACCGCTGGTTTCAGCAGGTGGCACTTGGATGGCTTGATTTTGAGGCCATATTTAGTAAGAACTTGAAACACTTCACCCAGGTGTTTTAAATGGTTTTCATACGTCTTGGAGTATATAATGATGTCATCCAGGTATTATAGTACAGTCTGGCAGGGGTCGGGAATGTTCTGGTAAAGTAATCGGAAGGGGTCAGCAAAAGATTAAAGTCTGTACTTACTCCGGTGATGCTCGCTCCAAGTCTCGCGAGATGCGTGGCTACGTGCGTTGGGCGTCCTGCGTACAGCGTCAGCAGGTAGGCGCGGCCTCTCGCAGCTCCGGGACTCAGGTAGGCGGCACCTTTTCTTCCAGACAGGGTGGCGTTCTTCCTCCTTGTTCTTTTTCGAGCCAAAGTCCTTTTTTTCGCGCCAAACGGGTCCCACGAGGCGCACTTGTAATCCAGTCAGGTTAAGCGGCCATCTTTGGACAAATCGTCTATTCACTGACAGCAAGCGGTGGCTTACGCAAATGGCAAACAGTCCAGACAATATAATCTTCACACCGCAAATTATTACAGTTCTCTTTGGACCAGCAATTTTTTATAAAGCAATTAGGGCTTGGTCACTTTAAGGCAAATAATGGCACACAGTTTTTGTATCCGCAATGGCGCAGGAATGATTGTATCCTGTTCATGACGCCGATTTATGCAGCACGCCAGACCTTCAGGGTATAGCGACAGTGAGGTCATGGTTATGGGCGATCGAGGGTTACTCACTCTTCTGAGGAGAACCCTGGGCAGGCATGCGGCAGTGAAGGAGAGGCAGTCACCAGTTCCTCTGGGGCACACTCGGTAAATAGGGACCAGGCCTGATGTGTGTGTGAGGTGCCCTGGATGTTGCAGGTATTTTGAGTGCCTTAGGCAAGGTCCCTTTAAGAATCGCGACGCCAGTGCCTGTAACGGTGGCACACCGGTTCGCAGGAGGATTAATGGAGTACACAGTTGGTAAACCAAACGTTGCTTTACTTTAGACAGCAGTCCAACTTTATACAATCAGTTGCAGGGGTGTACAATGCAGTCCTTTACAGTACATATGCACAGCAGGTTTACTTGATAGCACAGCAGGTTTCAATCTTGCAAGATACTTGGAGGGTATACAGGTAATGCTTTGCAGTACAATGCTGCTCTATCCACACAGCTATTCTAGCTGGCTGGATCCCAAGGCCCGGATGCCTAATTGCTGGCTTGAATCCTTGGTATATAAAATCCTTCCTCCAGTATTGGCACTTGCTTTAGGTTACAGTACCTTTGTTTCCTAGCTGGCTTCTCTGCTGGAGTGGAAAGGTGGCTGCAGGTTTCTCCCAGGAGGT
This sequence comes from Bufo gargarizans, assembly GCF_014858855.1. Classification (NCBI taxonomy): domain Eukaryota; kingdom Metazoa; phylum Chordata; class Amphibia; order Anura; family Bufonidae; genus Bufo; species Bufo gargarizans. The sequence goes on from NC_058084.1 coordinate 259,372,378, forward strand.
GCTCTCCTACTACTGGGGTGTCTCAACTGAGCTAAACTTAGCCTCAGGAGCTTCAGGCTGACTAGGTGACTCCTCAAGTCCCCTGGAATACTCTGTCCTTCCCTGTCTAGGCCTTCCTATATATATACAGGTCTCTCTAGCTCCCTCTAGCGTCTGGGAGGCTAAACTGCACCCTGACAGGCCTGACACCCATTTAACACAGGGAAATGCATACACATGACAGTAAATGCAATAAACACATTAACCCTTGTGTAGTGCCCACCTTTACTTAGTGGGACACTACATATTGTCACACACTGAGATCAAAATATCAGGTTTAGGTAGTTTTGTAGATGGAGAACACACCAGTAGTTCAGTTTTTGAAAGATTGAGTTTCAGTTATAGAAAGGACATGATAGTAGAGACAGCGAACAGACCGTCTCTGGTGTTCTGTAGTACAGCAGGGGTGATGTTAGGGGAAGAGGTATATAGTTGTGTGTCATCGCCATAGAGATGGTAATGGAAACCAAATCTGCTGATTTGACCATTGCATTTAACTGTCAGGAGGTCATTTGTCACTTTGGTAAGGGCCGTTTCTGTACAATGTACAGTAGATACGAAAACCAGATTGTAATGAAGGGGAGAGTTGGCAGAGAGATAACGGATGAGGAGAGACTAGACCAGACATCCTAGGAGTTTAGAGATGAAGGGGAGAATAGAGAGAGCGACATTACCTGTGCTACATCTCCAGAATAAAGTTAGCGCATCCGAAATGTCAGTAACATTCAGTGTAATTTTTTCGCTGCTGGTGGTAGCGACATTACCTGCGCTACATCTCCTGTATAATGTTTGCCCATCCTAAATATCAGTGACATTCAGTGTAATTTATTTGCGCATACACTTACAAAACCTGCGCTACTGTACATGTAACATACTTGCAAGCATATATACAGTGGGATGCGAAAGTTTGGGCAACCTTGTTAATCGTCATGATTTTCCTGTATAAATCGTTGGTTCTTACGATAAAAAATGTCAGTTAAATATATCATATAGGAGACACACACATTGATATTTGAGAAGTGAAATTAAGTTTATTGGATTTACAGAAAGTGTGATATAATTGTTTAAACAAAATTAGGCAGGTGCATAAATTTGGGCACTGTTGTCATTTTATTGATTCCAAAACCTTTAGAACTAATTTTTGGAACTCAAATTGGCTTGGTAAGCTCAGTGACCCCTGACCTACATACACAGGTGAATCCAATTATGAGAAATAGTATTTAAGGGGGTCAATTGTAAGTTTCCCTCCTCTTTTAATTTTCTCTGAAGAGTAGCAACATGGGGTCTCAAAACAACTCTCAAATGACCTGAAGACAAAGATTGTTCACCATCATGGTTTAGGGGAAGGATACAGAAAGCTGTCTCAGAGATTTCAGCTGTCTGTTTCCACAGTTAGGAACATATTGAGGAAATGGAAGACCACAGGCTCAGTTCAAATTAAGGCTCGAAGTGGCAGACCAAGAAAAATCTTGGATAGACAGAAGCGACGAATGGTGAGAACAGTCAGAGTCAACCCACAGACCAGCACCAACAAGACCTACAACATCATCTTGCTGCAGATGGAGTCACTGTGCATCGTTCAACCATTCCGCGCACTTTACACAAGGAGATGCTGTATGCGAGAGTGATGCAGAGGAAGCATTTTCTCCGCCCACAGCACAAAAAGTGCCGCTTGAGGTGGGCTAAAGCACATTTGGACAAGCCAGCTTCATTTTGGAATAAGGTGCTGTGGACTGATGAAACTAAAATGTAGTTATTTGACCATAACAAGGGGCGTTATGTATGGAGGAAAAAGAACACAGCATTCCAAGAAAAACACCTGCTACCTACAGTAAAATATGGTGGTGGTTCCATCATGCTGTGGGGCTGTGGGATCAGTGCAGGGACTGGGAATCTTGTCAAAGTTGAGGGACGCATGGATTCCACTCAGTATCAGCAGATTCTGGAGACCAATGTCCAGGAATCAGTGACATAGCTGAAGCTGCGCCGGGGCTGGATCTTTCAACAAGACAACGACCCTAAACACTGCTCAAAATCCACTAAGGCATATATGCAGAGGAACAAGTACAACGTTTTGGAATGGCCATCTCAGTCCCCAGACCTGAATATAATTGAAAATCTGTGATGTGACTTAAAGAGAGCTGTCCATGCTTGGAAGCCATCAAACCTGAATGAACTAAAGATGTTTTGTAAAGAGGAATGGTACAAAATACCTTCAACCAGAATCCAGACTCTCATTGGAACCTACAGGAAGCGTTTAGAGGCTGTAATTTCTGCAAAAGGAGGATCTACTAAATATTGATTTCATTTCTTTTTTGTGGTGCCCAAATTTATGCACCTGCCTAATTTTGTTTAAACAACTATAGCACACTTTCTGTAAATCCAATAAACTTTGTTTCACTTTTCAAATATCACTGTGTGTTTCTCCTATATGATATATTTAACTGACATTTTTTATCGTAAGAACCAACGATTTATACAGGAAAATCATGACGATTAACAAGGTTGCCCAAACTTTCGCATCCCACTGTACCATTTAATATGCAGAAGGCGAGCAGTAAGGGATGGGGAAGTGGCCGTGCTACTGATGGTGGCCATGTGTGCAATGAATCTGTGCCTGCTGCCAGAGCACAAGAAACACACTCATCCATGATACCTAGCTTCATGTCTCAGTTTGCAGGGCGGCACAGGACACCACTTTTGATGTCACACCAGCGCGACCAGGTGGTCGGTTGGATTGCAGCAGATAATGCTTCCAGTCGGTTAAGCACCACCCTGTCTTCCACAAAGTCCAGTCTCAGTAGCCAAGAGTCTGGTCAACAGAATCCTCACTCTGATCCTCCTTCCTCCCACCATGAAGAATCTTGGCAAACAAGTGATCCCACACTCGGATATTCCAAGGAGCTCTTTTCAGCACCAATCCTTGATTTTGCCCTCTCGCGAAGGCTGCTTGAAGAGGGACATGAGGAGATCTTGTGCCCTGATTACCAAACTCTTGAGCATCCACAGTCAGAAAAATATGATCGTGGGGAATGGCAATTAGTATTTCACAAGGTGGATGATAATGATGAGACACAGTTGCCAATAAGTCAACCGCAATTAGCGTCTCAAGAGGTTCTTTTTAGGTCAACAAGTCAGGAGGATGACCAGATTGAGGAAGTAGAAGAGGAGGTGCTGGACGTTAAAATCACTGACCCAACCTGGAAAGGTGGCAAGCAGAGCGAGGACAGCAGTACAGAGGGAAAGGGTTGCGTTGTATGCATTTTGGCCAACACCGATTACTGGTTGTTCACCCTTCTCAACCCCCGCTACAATGCGCTTGCAAAAATTGCTCTAAAGATTTACAGCTGACAACGCTGGCGGCAGAGTATGTAGTTCCTTGGGCAACCGAGGGGGGGGAGACGAGGGGAACACACAGCAGTTCCAACAGAGGCAGGACAACACTTTCAAAGGTCTGGGACAGTTTCATGACACTCCCGCCAGCACCCTCACCCTGATGCGCAGCCTACTAGGTGTCCAAGCTGTCAAGTGGCACAAACTGATGCTCTACACCTCTACGAGGAAAGCAGCTGAACCTAAAGGCACTTTAAATCTGGCTTTTATGCTGTATTGAATACACTGTATTCCCATTAACCCCTTCCACCACAAAAAAGGGTATATGGTTAAATTTTCCTTTTCTCGTCCTCCTCCTCCATCATATCAACATTCTTATTAGGCTGCCCTCGCTCCTAATGTTTTAGAGGGTCAGCTCAGCAGCAGGCCCTCATCTATAATTTTTTCCATGATCAGATCAGCAGCAAGCACTCACCTCTAATATTTTAGAGAGTCAGCTCAGCAGTAGACCCTCAACCATAATTTTTTCGATGGTCAGCTCAGTAGCAAGCCCTCGCCCATAATTTTTTCCATGGTGAGATCAGCAGCAGGCCCTCGTCCCTAATGTTTTAGAGAGTGGACTCACCAGCAGACCCTCACCCATAATGTTTTAGAGGGTCAACAGCAGGCCCTTGCTCCAAATGTTTATGAGGGTCACCCGCAGGCCATCAATCATAATTTTTCAAGGGTGTGTATAATTCCCTCCTTTATGTATAATAAAGGGTGTATTGGAGTGCTGGTTCCTTGTAATTTTTGCCACCCCTTTCACTTAGTGCATAGGCTTTATGAGTGCAGATGTCCCACTACCTGAACAATTGTACTACAATGTGCATGAGGCCATCCCTTATGCGATATACAGGTTGTATCGGAGTGCCTCTTCCTTGTAATTTTTGGCAGCACTTGCACTTTAGATACAAGTAATTACAGTATAGAGGAAAGAATTATCCTAACAATTTTTCCTCTAAAATCTTTTATCTTCGGTTTTGTGTGTATTATTGTCAGTCTGTAAAATTGGTGTACTACTCGGACAACATCGTTCCCAGAAGCGACCTAAGAGTCCAAGATGCATCCAGACATCCTCCCTATGCTGTTACTGAACCATTTCAGTGTTGTTTCCATCAATTTCTGACCTTTTCATGTGAACCAGACACCCTTCCCTCTTCAGAGGAGGGGGTGCCTGGTTTAATGCTCAGGTTCTCCCATTGACTTCCATTGTGCTCGGTAGAACACCCGAGCATCCCTAGGTGTTCTACTCGAGCAGCCGACCACTTTGGTGCTTGATCAACACTAATTCGGACACTTTGCTAAATTTTGCCAAGAAATTTAGTTTGTTACAAATTAATTTGTCACAAAGCACATTAAATCAGGTCTTTACTGGCCAACATTTAAACTGCAGGGAGAGTATACCTCAGTGTACATCAGTATGCATTGCAAATTATAATGACAGGCAGGTCACATATATGGACATGTGCATCATTGTGCAGGCCACCAACATTCCTAGCTAATCCCTTCTGTTAAACCAAAAGAAAAGGTTTTTGAATCCCGTCTGTTAGCTGTAGAATGACTGTGTGCTTCTATTAGGCTCAGTTCACACTTCAGTTATTTGGACAGTTATTTTCATCATTTATTGTCAGCCAAAAGCAGGTGTGGGTCAAAAATACAGAACAGGTGTAGATCTATTCATGATACCTAATCCGAGAGTAGGCTTGGCTCCTAAATTTGGCTCACAAAAACGGATGGCAATAACTGAAGTGTTAACTCAGCCTTACAGGTCAATGTAAACGTCAGAACTAATTTATCATTGTGGACTGAACTGTGTAGTGGGCCAAGATTCAAGTAGTGGCGCTGTGACAGAGTAGGGAGGGCGTCAGCAGCTAGCAAACGAACAGCCAAAAAAATCCTGTAGTTTGAGCATCCACCTTCACACAGTCACTGCAAAAACAAGAGTCCAAAACAAAGATAAAATGAGATGCAAATATTTGCATGTCTTCTGTTTTTTGGACCCACTCCTGCTTTTGGCTTCCAAATCATGATCAAATCCTGATGCAAAATACTGACCGTGTGATTTATGGACGCTCAAATGACAGGATCCGTGTTTTCTTTTGACAAATCAGAAGAATAGAAAAATAAACAGTGATGCTAACACAGCCAAATAGGGACACTAGTGGCCTCAGAACAAACTGCGTGAGGTTTGCAACAGTATGAAGAGTCACAATAGTGGCCATGGAACAGAGTGGGGAGCGGGGGAACAGCAGTGGAGGTAACAGCACAAGATGGTGGCAGATCACAGTAGAAGCAGATGGCAGTAGAGGCAGGAGGAATGTGGCATCAGGTGGAGGCAGTGGCAGGTGGCCAGAAGTAATGGGCCATATTTCGCAGTATTCTGGTGTGACAGCACTCAGTCAGATCATTACTGACAGAATGATCTAATCTGTTGCATCAGCCACCTGTCACGGGTAGTACGGGGAAGGAAAGACAACCAAAGGGAAGCACAACAAAACAACAACAGACTAGGCCTCAAACCTAGGGAACAAAGAGGTCACCTCCTAGCAATCCCCGATTCTCTCTCTAAGCTGCTAACAACATGTGCAAATCTCAAAAGGTAGAAATGCACATGCACAGGAACCTGAGACTGCTGAAACACTGCACCAAACCCTCAGCTTAGGCAACAGGGAAAGAGGCAACCGGCTCCTTCCTAACAGTGTGATGCCTAATCAGAACAGACACACCAAGAAAAGGGAAAATAACTTAGCTTGAGAAGCAACTGTAACAGGAAAACCACCACACAAGCAGAGCACTCCACAAAAGAACTATCAGCCGCAAGGAAAACAAGTGAGAGGCGGAACATAAAGAGCCACCTGACTGATAATAAGCAGCATCTGCGAAGGGGTGGAAACCTGTAAGCAACAATGAAAACAAGAGAGATCTGTCAGATAGACTCCTGAGGCTTCCATCTATCTGAACTTCTAAGATTTTTCCCATGGCCGGCGGTGACAGGACCCCCCTTCTACGGTGACCTCCGGACACCCAGGACCAAATTTATCAGGGTGGGCTCTGTGAAAGGCCTTCAGAAGACGACTGCCATTCACATAAGTCATCGGGACCCAGATTCTCTCCTCCGGACCGTAACCCTTCCAATGAATGAGGTATTGAAGGGAACCACGAAGGACACGAGAGTCGACAACTCTGGAAATTTGAAACTCCAGATTCCCGTCAA